>NW_027507786.1:14256592-14381592 GCF_037356315.1 Lithobates pipiens | reverse complement strand
ATGCAAGTGAAGGCTGTCTCATGGCTATTACAGAGCTCTGTGCATTGGTCCTCTCGCTGCTTAAAAATCCATTTTGCATCACATATGCCTCAATAAAAAAACTCTGGCGCTATGCTCCGTAGCAATGGCGAGGTGTAGAGGAGATATTGCATTTCACGAAAGACCCAAGACAACAACGACAACAAAAAAAAAGAATTCCTGGATAGAAAATTCCAACGTGGGGAAAAAAAAAAATTCTTAAACCTTCAAACCTTTACTGGTCTTGGAGCAAAGTGTAAGAATTTCACCGGTTGGGTCTTACCGGCTGCACCACTGCTTTGCAATTAGAATAGGAGGGAGTTCAGGTTCTTTAATGAGGTCTTCAACAGGCTGCAATTTCGCAATTTCCTATTTCACTCAACTCTCTTCCCCCCCACCACCACCACCACCTCCTCTTGTGTCTCTATTGGTGCTTCAGCACCGTGGACAGGTCCGGTGCAAAAGGAAAAGGCTTCCTGTTCTCTCTTGCTCTACACTGCTAACTTTCCAAGGGAATTGGGGCGGATCGCAGGCGCAAAGCATTCATTCTCCGGCTCCTTGGAGTGGATGCTATGGAAACCAAAGCGAAGATGTCATCATTTCAAGTCGAGGTGTAGCAAAGGGTGCAAGGTCCTCATTCAAGAGTTTATTAAAAAGAGACACCTTATTCTTATTCTCTTTTGTCTATAGATTGCTAATCTTGCCTTCATTATATATATATATATATATATATATATATATATATATATATATATATATATATATATATATTTACTTACAAACATTTTCTGAAAATATATACATTTTTTTTGCTTGTGTGATTTTCTTTCAGAAAATATTTATATATATATATTTTTAATTCTGTGATTTACTCTGCACTTCACAAGCCAATAAAAACAAAATAGGTTTGTAGTATAGGAAGGAGGCACAGGAATACAGGGGTCACAGAAAGTACATGAGTGTGGGGGTCTGTTGAGGCACAGGGGTCACTGGAGCACAGGAGTGCCAGAATCACTGGAGGCACAGGAATGCAGGGGTCTCTGGAGGCACAGGAGTGCAGGGGTCACTGGAGGCACAGGAGTGCAGGGGTCACTGGAGGCACAGGAATACAGGGGTCACTGGAGGCCCAGGAGTGCAGCGGTCACTGGAGGCACAGGAATGCAGGGGTTACTGGAGGCCCAGGAGTGCAGGGGTTACTGGAGGCACAGGAATACAGGGGTCACTGGAGGCCCAGGAGTGCAGGGATCACTGGAGGCACAGGAATACAGGGGTCACTGGAGGGAGGCACAAGAATACAGGGGTCACTGGAGGCACAGGAGTGCAGGGGTCACTGGAGGCACACGAGTGCAGGGGTCACAGAAAGTACAGGAGTGTGGGGGTCTCTGCAGGCACAGGAGTGCAGGGGTTACTGGAAGCACAGGGGTCACTGGGGGCACAGGAATGCAGGGGATACTGTAAGCACAGGAGTGCAGGGGTCATTGGAGGCACAGGAGTGCAGGGGTCACTGGAAGCACAGGGGTCACTGTGGGCACAGGAGTGCAGGGGTCACTGGTGGCACAGGAATGCAGGAGTCACTGGAGCCACAGGAGTGCGGGGGTCACAGAAAGTACAGGAGCGTGGGGGTCACTGGAGGCACAGGAGTGCAGGGGTCATTGGAAGCACAGCAGTGCAGGGGTGACTGGAATGCACAGGAATGCAAGGGTCACTGGAGGCACAGGAGAGCAGGGGTCACAGAAAGTACCAGAGTGTGGGGGTCTCTGGAGGCACAGGAGTCACAAAAGCACAGGGGTCACTGGAGGCACAGGAGTGCTGGGGTCACAGAAAGTACAGGAGTGTGGGGTTTACAGAAAGTACAGGAGTGTGGGGTTTACTGGAGGCACAGAGGTCACTGGAGGTGCAGGGGTCACTGGAGGCACATGAGTGCCGGGGTAACAGAAAGTACAGGAGTGTGGGGGTCACTTGTGGCACAGGAGTGCAGGGATCACTGGAGGCACAGGAGTGCAGGGGTCACAGGAAAGCAGGGGTTACAGGAGGCACATGAGTGCAGGGGTCACTGGAAGCACAGGAGTGCAGGTGTCACTTAGAGGCACAGGAGTGCAGGGGTAATTGGAAGCACAGCAGTGCAGGGGTGACTGGAGGCACAGGAGTGCAGGGGTCACTGAAGGCACAGGAGTGCGGGGGTCACTGGAAGAACAGCAGTGCAGAGGTCACTGGAGGCACAGAAAGGCAGGGGTCACTGGAGGCACAGGAGAGCGGGGGTCATTGGAGGCACAGGAGTGCAGGGGTCACTGGAACCCCAGGAGTGCAGGGGTCACAGAAAGTACAGGAGTGTGGGGGTCTCTGGAGGCACAGGGGTGCAGGGGTCACTGGAGGCACAGGGGTCACTGGGGGCACAGGAGTGCAGAGATCACTGGAGGCACAGGAATGCCGGAATTACTGGAAGCACAGGAATGCAGGGGTCACTGGAGGCACAGGAGTGCAGGGGTCACAGAAGGCACAGGGGTCACTGGAGGCACAGTGATCACTGGAGGCACAGGGGTGCATGGGGTCACTGGAGGTACAGGAGAGCAGGGGTCACTGGAGGCACAGGAGTGCAGGGGTCACTGGAAGCCCAGGAGTGCAAGGGTCACTGAAGGCACAGGAGTGGAGGGGTCACTGAAGGCACAGGAGTGGAGGGGCCACTGGAAGCACAGGCGTGCAGGGGTCACTGGAAGCACAGGGGTGCATGAGTCACAGGAGTGCGGGGTCATTGGAAGCACAGGAGTGCAGAGGCTACAGGAGGCACATGAGTGCAGGGGTCACTGTAAGCACAGGAGTGCAGGGGGTCACAGAAGGCACAGGAGTGCAGGGATCACTGGAGGCACAGGAGTGCAGGGGTCATTGGAAACACAGCAGTGCAGGGGTGACTGGAGGCACAGGAATGCAGGGGTCACTGGAGGCACAGGAGAGCGGGGGTCACTGGAAGCACAGGAGTGCAGGGGTCACTGGAAGCACAAGAGTGCGGGGGTCACTGGAGGCACAGGAGTGCGGTGGTCACTGAAGGCACAGGAGTGCGGGGGTCACAGGAGGCACAGGGGTGCGGGGGTCACAGAAGGCACAGTAGTGCGGGGGTCACTGGAAGCACAGGAGTGCAGGGGTCACTGGAAGCACAGGGTTGCAAGGGTCACAGGAGGCACTGGGGTCACTGGAGGCACAGGAGAGCAGGGGTCACTGGAGGCACAGGAGTGCAGGGGTCACTGGAAGCACAGGGGTCACAGAAGGGACAGAGGTCACTGGGGGCACAGGAAGGCAGGGGTCACTGGAGACAGAGGAATGCTGGAATCACTGGAGGCACAGGAATGCAGGGGTCACTGGAGCCACAAGAGTGCCGGGGTCATTGGAAGTACAGGGGTGCAGAGGTTACAGGAGGCACATGAGTGCAGGGGTCACTGTAAGCACAGGAGTGCAGGACTCATTGGAAGCACAGCAGTGCAGGGGTGACCAGAGGCACAGGAATGCAGGGGTCACTGGAGGCACAGGAGTGCGGGGGTCACTGGAGGCACAGGAGTGCAGGGGTCACCGGAAGCACAGGGGTGCAGGGGTCACAGGAGGCACAGGAGTGTGGGGGTCACTGGAAGCACAGGAATGCAGGGGTCACTGGAGGCACAGGACTGTGGGGGTCACTGAAGGCACAGGAGTGCAGGGGTCACTGGAAGCACAGCAGTGCAGGGGTTGCTGGAAGCACAGGAGTGTAGGGGTCACTGGAAGCCCAGGAGTGCAGGAGTCACTGGAAGCCCAGGAGTGCAGGGGTCACTGGAAGGACAGGAGTGCAGGGGTCACTGGAAGCACAAGAGTGCAGGGGTCACTGGAAGCACAGGGGTCACAGGAGGCAGAGAAGTGCAGGGGTCACTAGAGGCACAGGAGTGCAGGGGTCACAGGAAGCACAAGGGTCACTGGAGGCACAGGGGTCACTGGGGGCACAGGAAGGCAGGGGTCACTGGAGACAGAGGAATGCCAGAATCACTGGAGGCACAGGAATGCAGGGGTCACTGGAGCCACAGAAGTGCCGGGGTCACAGAAAGTATAGGAGTGTGGGGGTCACTGGAGGCACAGGAGTGCAGGGGTCACTGGAAGCCCAGGAGTGCAGGGGTCACTGGAAGGACAGGAGTGCAGGGGTCACTGGAAGCACAAGAGTGCAGGGGTCACTGGAAGCACAGGGGTGCAGGAGTCACAGGAGGCACAGAAGTGCAGGGGTCACTAGAGGCACAGGAGTGCAGGGGTCACAGGAAGCACAAGGGTCACTGGAGGCACAGGGGTCACTGGGGGCACAGGAAGGCAGGGGTCACTGGAGGCAGAGGAATGCCGGAATCACTGGAGGCACAGGAATGCAGGGGTCACTGGAGCCACAGAAGTGCCGGGGTCACAGAAAGTATAGGAGTGTGGGAGTCATTGGAGGCACAGGAGAGCAGGGATCACAGAAAGTACAGGAGTGTGGGGGTCACTTGTGGCACAGGGGGGCAGGGGTCACTGGAGGCACAGGGGTGCAGGGGTCACTGGAGGCACAGGGGTACCTGGAGGCACAGGAGTGTGGGGGTCACAGTAAGTACAGGAGTGCGGGGGTCACTGGAGGCACAGGGGTACCTGGAGGCACAGGAGTCACTGGAGGCACAGGAGTGTGGGGGTCACAGTAAGTACAGGAGTGTGGGGGTCACTGGAGGCACAGGGGTCACTGGAGGCACAGGGGTACCTGGAGGCACGGGAGTGTGGGGGTCACACTAAGTACAGGAGTGTGGGGGTCACTGGAGGCACAGGGGCTCAGCCTAAACTTAGCCACATGTTGCTTTGCCATTTGAAGCCATCCCAAACCAGAAGATCTGTCTCCTGATTGGCTGCTGTGCTGGTACTTGGAGTAAAACCTGGAAGTGCCTTCAGTCACATGCAGGAGAGGAGACCCAGCGCTAGATAGAAGAGGTGATTGTTACAATATGTCATATATATGCAAAACTACATTCATCAACCCGGTTATAATAAATATGGAAATCCAAAATGTTGAGTTTTAAATAAAGTGGGGAGGGTTAGAACCCCTGTCAGGTTTTTATTGATGTCTGTATCCCCGCCGAGACGATTTTCCTCCATTTCCTTTCCATGATGGACAGCAGAAGTGAGCGACCTCCCGAGCCGAGACACGTGTAGAATTAAAACCCAACAGAGGTTCTGACTCTTTTCACATTTTTACATCTCACAGATTTAATATTATAAAATAATGTTCCAAATTTGTATTTTACAAAGATACGAGTGAAGACGTCGCTGATTTCAATCTGTGTTGTATTGTAGGACAGACAGGAACCTTTCTCTGTCAGATATCAGGATTATCATGTCGGAAATTGATTTCTGACCTCCAAGCTTTCAAGAAAATGGAAGGTTCTCCTCCCTGCTAATGTCTGATCCCAGTGCTGAGATCTGCTGTCTTCATGATGGACTAGGAAGAGATCCAACCCTTTTCCTAGGTCACCCCCTAGTGTCCACATCAGTGCATTGCGCTTACCTGGGGAACTCCGGGGATTGAAGGGTTCCAGAGACACAAAAGATGAGAAAGAAAGAAAAGAAACAAGTAAGTGGGACTCACACAGTGATAAAGTGCCAGGAAAAAGTGTTCATACCCCTTGAACTTCTCCACATTTTCTCATGTTACACCCAAAAACGTAAATGTATTTTATTGGAATTTTATGTGATGGACCAACACAAAGTGGCACATAATTGTGAAGTGGAAGGAAAATGATAAAAGATACAAATAAATGTGTGAAAAGTGTGGGGGGAGGGGCATTTGTATGGCGCCCCCCCCCCCGGAGTCAGTACTTTGTAGAACCCCCTTTCTCTCCAAGTCTTTTTGGGGGTGTCTCTACCAGCTTTGCACATCTAGAGAGGACATTTCTGCCCATTCTTCTTCTTTGTAAAATATCTCAAGCTCTGTCAGATTGGATGGAGAGCGTCTGTGATCAGCAATTTTAAAGTCTTGCCACAGATTCTCAATGGGATTTAGGTCTGGACTGTGACTGGGCCATTCTAACACATGAATATGCTTTGATGTAAACCATTCCATTGTAGCTCTGGCTGGATGTTTCGGGTCGTTGTCCTGCTGGAAGGTGAACCTCCGCCCCGGTCTCAAGTCTTTTGCAGACTCTAACAGGTTTTCTTCTAAGATTGTCCTGTATTTGTCTCCATCCATCTTCCCATCAACTCTGACCAGCTGCCCTGTCCCTGCTGAAGAAAACCATCCCCACCACATGATGCTGCCACCACCATGTCTCACGGTGGGGATGGTGTGTTCGGGGGGATGGGCAGTGTTAGTTTTCCCCACACATAGCGTTTTGCTTTTTGGCCAAAAAGCTCACATTTTGGTCTCATCTGACCAGATCACCTTCTTCCACATGTTTGCTGCCCCCTCCCCCACATGGCTTCTCACAAACTACAAACAGGACTTCTTATGACTTTCTTTCTCCAATGTCTTTCTTCTTGTCACTCTTCCATAAAGGGCAGATTTGTGGAGAGACGACTAATAGTTGTCCTGTGGACAGATTCTCCCCCCTGAGCTGTGGATCTCTGCAGCTCCTCCAGAGTCACCATGGACCTCTTGGCTCTTCTCTGATGAATGCTCTCCTTGCCCGGCCCGGTCAGTTTAGGTGGACGGCCATGTCTTGGTAGGTTTGCAGTTGTGCCCATACTCTTTCCATTTTCCGATGATGGATTGAACAGAGCTCCGTGAGATGATCAAAGCTTGGGAGATTCCTTTATAACCTAACCCTGCTTTATACTTCTCCACAACTTTATCCCTGACCTGTCTGGTGTGTTCCTTGGCCTTCATGATGCTGTTTGTTCACTAAGCTTCTCTAACAAACCTCTGAGGGCTTCACAGAACAGCTGTATTTATACTGAGATTAAATGACACACAGGTGGACTGAATTTACTAATTAGGTGATTCTGAAGGCGATTGGTTCCACTAGATTTTAGTTGGGGGTATCGGAGTAAAGGGGGCTGAATACAAATTTCACATATTTGTATCATTTATCATTTTCCTTCCACTTCACAATTATGTGTCACTTTGTGTTGGTCCATCACATAAAATCCCAATAAAATACATTGAGGTTTTTGGTTGTAACCTGACAACAAGTGGGAAATGTCATGGGGTATGAATACTTTTTCAGGGCTCTATAGGTATTTGGCACAGACGAAGGCTTTCAGTTCTCAGACTCTCCTCAGGAAATCCTCCAGTTCTTTATCTGATACAATGTAAATCTTTTCCGTGTGTCCATTGATCTGATTGGCTGATGTCACGGTGGAGGAATTGCACAGGACTTCATATAATAATATTTACTCTCCAGATCTCGTCTTCCTCTGTGATGTTTCTATTGGTCGGTGGGAGGGGGTGGGGGGGTTGGGGGGGTCTCTGGTCCTCACACTCATAGGGGGGTCTCTCATTCCTCCCACCAGTTCACCAGAAGGAGACGAGTTTTCCCGACATTTCCTAATTGCAGGTTATTAGTGACCAGACAAAGGCAGACAATTGGTGTGATGGAGAGATAATCATCCCCACCACAAGGAGGCACTTCACCCCACCCCCGATGACGTGACCCCCCGATGGCAGATAATTGGACAAATTATTATTATTATTTCTACAAGGAGGAAATCCCCGACAATCAGGGATAGGAGGAGGGGGGCTGAGCGCCTTCATGTCCAGGAAATCCCAAAGACGTTTAGAAGACTTAGGTGCGATTTGTGCCTTTTTGGTAAAATGAATTGGTGGGGGGGGGGGGGGGGGGGGAGTTCCGTCCATTCCCTTCAGTCTGGCACATGTGTAGCGGCTCCTCTCCTGGACTGAAACAGCTTCCTTTGATTTCACCGCACACTGTGAGCTTCTCGCCATGTGCATTAGAAGCTGCGGCAAGTCAGACAGAGCCCCCGCCCTCATTTCCTTGCTGGAGGACGTCCAGCATCATTTAGCTTCTCCTGCAGCCTCTTTGCAGCCGCTTCCTGTCTACCTACTTGCAGTCCAGCGATGGCTCCGTGGCGTTTCTGAGGACGGGTTTCCTGATGGTGACAAACAGTGGACTGTGTCTCTGTAATGTGTTTTCTGAAATGGCCTTCAGAAGCCTGTGTGACAGGGTGACAACACAAACAGGGGCTTTAGTTCATCTATATTGCAGGACAAGGAGCCCCTCTGTGGCCGGTCCCGACTCTGCTCTGTACAATGCAAATACTCCACTGGATGAAGTGCTCAGGACGGGTCAGTGACCTGCACTGCAATACAAAAAGGATAGACCTCTGCTCCAATCCAAATAGCTTCTACATAGAAATAACCCATCAGGTCCCCTCTACATCGGGATCCCCATCAGATTCCCCCCTTATATCAAAGCCCCCTCTACACCAGGATTCCCATCAGAGTGTACCCTTATATTAGGGTCTCCATCAGAACGCCCCTTAATTTCAGGGTCTCCATCAACGTCTTCCCTTATATCAGGGTCTTCATCAGGTTCTTCCCTTATATCAGGGTCTCCATCAGAGCCCCTCCTTATATCAGGGTCTCCATCAGAGTCTTCCCTTATATCAGGGTCTCCATCGGGGTCTTCCCTTATATCAGGGTCTCCATCAGAGCCCCCCCTTATATCAGGGTCTCCATCAGAGTCTTCCCTTATATCAGGGTTTCCATCAGGGTCTTTCCTTATATCAGGGTCTCCATCAGAGTCTTCCCCTCTATCAGGGTCTCCATCAGGGTCTTCCCTTATATCAGGGTCTCCATCAGGGTCTTCCCCTCTATCAGGGTCTCTATCAGGGTCTTCCCTTATATCAGGGTCTCCATCAGAGTCTTCCCCTCTATCAGGGTCTCCATCAGGGTCTTCCCTTATATCAGGGTCTCCATCAGAGTCTTCCCTTATATCAGGGTCTCCATCAGAGTCTTCCCTTATATCAGGGTCTCCATCAGGGTCTTCCCTTATATCAGGGTCTTCACTTATATCAGGATCTCCATCAGAGTCTTCCCTTATATCAGGGTCTCCATCAGGGTCTTCACTTATATCAGGGTCTCCATCAGAGTCTTCCCTTATATCAGGGTCTCCATCAGAGTCTTCCCTTATATCAGGGTCTCCATCAGAGTCTTCCCTTATATCAGGGTCTCCATCAGGGTCTTCCCCTCTATCAGGGTCTCCATCAGAGTCTTCCCTTATATCAGGGTTTTCATCAAAGTCCCTCTTATATTAGGGTCTCCATCAGATCCCCCCTTATATTATTAGGGTCGCCATCAGAGCCCTCCTATATCAAGGTCCCCATCAGAGTTCCCCCTTACATCATAATCTCTATCAGGGTCCCTATCAGAGTTCCCCTGACATTCAGGTATCCATCATAGTACTCTTCTACAGCAGGATCTTGACTAGAGTACCCCCTTACATCAGAGTCCTCCTTATATCAGGGTCGCCATCAGAGTTCCCCCTTACTTCACAGCTCCAATCAGAGTTCTCTCTGTTAAAGAGGTCCCCAATAATAGCCCTCCATACTTTAGGGTCCCCATCAGAGCCCCCATGGATCAGAGTCACCATCAGAACACCCCTTACATCAGGGTCCCCATCAGAATCCCCCTTACATCAGGGTCCCCATCAGAATCCCCCTTACATCAGGGTCCCCATCAGAGTCCTCCTCTACGTCAGGATCCCCATTGGGCCCCCCCCCCCCTACATTATCAGGGTCCCTATCAGAGTTCCCCCTTACATTAAAGCAGAGTTCCACCCAAAAATGGAACTTCCACTTTAAGTGATGGTGACCCCCTGAGATGTCACATTTGGCATGTAATTTTTTTTTGGGGGGGGGGAGGATCGGATACTCTGTTTTTAGGGGCACCCAGCTCCCATTTCCTCACCTGGTGCCGTGTCGCCGGAAGGAAGATCACCTCCCCCCCCCTCCCTCCCCGCAATCTTCTGGGACATGTCCAAGGTCCCAGAAGATTGCCCGGCCATTCGCGGCGCACAGCGTGGCTCGCGCATGCGCAGTGCGCGCCCAGCCCTTCCTGCGCAGAGGGGAAGTGATGTCACCAGCCCAGGCACTGAAGGAGGCAGACTACGAGGGACCCCCTAGCAACAGCCATTGGTGAGGTGAGTTTAAAAAAATTATTTTTTCAAATTTTTTTATATATTTTTTTTGGGGGGGGGGGGGGGGGCAACTCCACTTTAAGATCACCATCAAAGTTCCCCCTTACCCTCAGAGTCCTACTTACATCAGGGTCCCTGTTAAAGTCCCTCTTACATCACTTCCACATCACATCCCCCTTACATTAAGGTCTCCATCAGAGTTTCTCCTTACACCAGGGTCCCAATCAGTGTCCCCCTTTATATTATACTTGACTGCTGTGCTGCTGAGCTGATTGCTGACTGATTCTGCAGCTGTCTTTTATCAGTGTAGGGACTGAGGGACAGTTTGGTGTTCTGAGCAGGGACAGTCTGCAAATCACTAGCTACTAGGTCAAAGGTCCTTTTATAGGAGTACAGTATATAGGGTTGTACACGTATAATATACTTTCTTTCAAATATAGAAAGCATATATAGTGCACTGCTGTGCTGCTGACCGATTCTGCAGCTGTCGTTTCTCAGTGTAGGGAGGGACAGTTTGGTTTTTGGAGCCGGGACAGTCTGCAATTCACTAGCTACTAGCTAGCTACTATTAGGTCCACAAAGGTCCTTTTAAGGACTGGTATAGGTGTACTATTTGGTGTGCAGTATATAGGTGTGTAATACACGTATAAAATACTTGCACATATAGAAAGCATAGTATAGTGCATTTCCACTGTGCAGCATTGTGACTGCTGAGCGGTTTTGCAGCGATACTACAAAGAGGGACAAACGCAATAAAAAAAAAGTATTATAACTGGTGTGATAGACCAGTGGCCCCCAAAAATGACAGATTGAAGCGGGGTGTTATATACCTTCTTCCACATACATACTGCACTTCTCTAGAGACTTTTGTCACAGGATCATTTAAAAAATGACAGGCAGAGGAAGAGACAGGCCCTTCCGCAGGGGTGGTAGGGGTAGGGCAGGAGCAACAGGCTTGAGCCAAAGTGGCAATTTGCAGAAGGTGCGTGCGATTATGTCAAAAGATGCACCAGACTTGGTTGAGTGGCTCACTCAGCCTTACTCTTCTGCACCCTCCTCATCCTCTCGATCTGCACCCTCTTCTTCACTCTCTGCTATGTGCACCCCCAAAGACACTACCACCAACACCACCACCACCATATACCCTCCGCTTGAGTCACAGGAATTATTTTCCGATCCATCACAAGACATTGCCGATGCGTAGCCACTCTTGGCATTGGATCAGGAAGAGGAGGCAGCAACAACCGCCACTCAGCAGTCTGACGACAGTACCCAGATCAGCCCAAGCAGGAGGTTGGTCCCCGGTGTTGCTGCCTACTCCGCGATCTCTACTTATAGGGGTGGGGAAAGTGACGTCGATGATGACGTGTCTAGTGATGTCACGTGGGTGCCCACAAGAGAGGAAGAGGAGGGGAGTTCAGAGGTAGATATGGACCAGCAGATAGGGAAGAGAAGCAGGTGGAACTTAGATTGCACAGGAGTGACAAAGCAGACTGCTAATGTATCAGGAGTGAGGCATCAACCATGTACGGTCACATCTGTAGCGCTCCCAGGACGCCGGCACATGGCTCCGCAGTGTGGGCTTTTTTTTAACGTGTCCACTGCTGACAATAATGTTGCCATCTGCAGCCTTTGCAGTCAACGCATAAGTCGTGGTGAGCCCAACACTCACCTAGGGACGACCGCCTTAAGAAGGCACATGAGCTGCCATCACCAAGCCCAGTGGGAGGAACGGAACCCACAAAGCCACACTCCAGGCTCTCACCGTCCAGCCCCGTCTTCTACTTCTTCTCCTCTCTCCTCAGAATTGTCCTCCACTCCACCCTCCATCATGCCATCCTCACGTTTTTCTGGAAAAGGGCAGGCTTCTGTGGGCCAAATGTTCGAGCGTAAAAAAATGATGACGCCGGATAACCCTCTTGCCCAACGGTTGACGGTTGGCTTATCAGAACTGATAGCCCGCCAACTACTGCCATATAAACTGGTGGACTCGGAGGACTTCGGAAATTTGTGGCCATTGGAACACCACAATGGAAGGTCCCAGGAAGGAAGTATTTCCCACAGAAGGGTATCCCAGAGCTATATGGCCATGTTCAGCAGCAAGTGAATGTATCTCTGGCACACAGTGTCGGTGCCAAGATACATCTGACCACAGACACGTGGTCTAGCAAACACGGGCAGGGAAGGTATATAACTTTTACTGCCCACTGGTTGAACCTTCTGACGGCCGTCAAGTATGTAACCCGTGGCACCCGTGTAGTTTTGGTTTTACCGCCACGGATTGCATGCAGGCCTGCCTCTTCTTCTCCTCCTCCTACTCCATCCTCCTCCCTCTCCTCCTCGGCTGACTCCTCCTTTTCCGCTGCTAGCGTCTCTTCCGCTGCGCCGCCCAAGCTCACCAGAACCTATTCAACATGCCAGGTGAGACGTGTTGCGTCTGTTGTGCCTGGAAGCCAAGAGCCACACTGGCCCTGCACTCCTTTCAGCTTTGCGTTCACAGGAAGATCAGTGGCTAACACCGCTCAATTTGACAGTTGGTAAAGTGGTGTGTGACAACGGTGCCAATCTACTTAGCGCATTGAAACAGGGCAAAATTCTGCACATGCCATACATGGCACACGTCTTAAACTTGGTCATGCAGCGATTCGTTGTCAAATACCGTGGGGTCCAGGACATCTTGTGTCAGGCAAGGAAAATCTTGGCCCATTTCAGAAGACATTCAGCGGCGACACAATCTGACGGTCAGACGTCTTATTTGCGATTGCCCGACGTGATGGAACTCAACCTACTATATGCTTGATAGGCTGATCCAGCAGAAACGCGCAGTTAACGTCTACCTGTACGAACTCTGCGGTAGAACAGGTTCTGGGAGCTTGTTTTTTTTTCCTAGCGCCAGTGGCTGCTCATGCGCGATGCATGGAGACTTCTGTGGCCATATGATGAGATCACCAAACTGGTCAGTCACAGCCATGGCGCCATCAGTGACATCGTACCTTATGCCTTCTTTATCTAGCGTGCATTGCGTTGTGTCATTGATCAAGCCATGGAGGAGCAGGAAGTCGCAATGCTGGATGAATTCCCAGGGGGGCTACTCTACCTGAGACAAGTCAACAACAGGAGTCTGAAGAGGAGTCAGAGGAGGATGGTGCCGGGGCGGATGAGGAGGAGCAAGAAGAGCATGCTTTAAACCTTTCTGGTATCCCTGTTGTTATGCATGGATGGGGAGAGGAGAACGAGGAGGACGACATTATCCTGGATGATGAGCAGGAGCCAGGCCACCACACCGCTTCCAGTTTAGTGCAAATGGGGGCCTTCATGCTCCAGTGTTTTAACAGGGACCCCCGTATAAAAAGCATAAAGGTCAAGGACCAGTACTGGGTGGCAACGTACTTAAAACCCCGGTACAAACACAAAATGGCGGAAATGTTACCACCATCACAGAGGGCTGTCAGAATGGAGCACTTACAGGCCTTGCTTCAACAAATGCTGCATTCTGCTTTTGCATGCGCTGGCAGAGGAGGAATTCCCACTCCCAGAGAAAGAGTTGCGGGTACCAATCCAACAGCGCCTGCAAGAAGTGGGTGGTTTGAAGATGTGTTGGTGACTTCTGATATGAGGTCATTCTTTCAGCCGACCCATCAACAGGTGTCATCTGGATCCAGCATCAGGGAACGCCTAGACTGACAGGTGTCCGACTACATCGGGTTAACGGCCGATGTGGACGCTCTGAGAAGTGATGATGAACCCCTGGACTACTGGGTGGCCAGAGCTTGCCCAATTTGCAATGGAACTGTTGGCTTGCCCCTTGTCAAGTGCCCTGTCCGAAAGGACGTTCAGCGCAGCAGGGGGGATCGTGACTGATAAGCGCACTCGCCTAGCTCACGACAGTGTTGACTACCTCACATTTATAAAAATGAATGAGGCATGGATCTGGGAGGAATTCAACACATGTGACCAGTAGACCATGTATATGCATAACTCTATAAATGATTTATTTAATCGAGCACACAGACCTTTTTTCTACCTTTGGTTCACTTCCTTGTACAAAAAAAGCACACCGTACTATATGCCTGTACCCTCCTGTTTGAAGAGGTTGAGCGGTGTCATATTTTTGGGTCCTGCAGCGAGTTGCTGGTATCAGTGCTGCTGTCAGTACTCTCTATCTCGGTGCTGGTGTCAGTGCTCTCTCTCTATCTCAGTGCTGGTGTCAGTGCTCTCTATCACGGTGCTGGTGTCAGTGCTCTCTCTCTATCACAGTGCTGGTGTCAGTGCTCTCTATCACAGTGCTGGTGTGGTGTCAGTGCTCTCTGTCTCGGTGCTGGTGTGGTCTCAGTGCTCTTTATCACGGTGCTGGTGTCAGTGCTCTCTATCACGGTGCTGGTGTGGTGTCAGTGCTCTCTATCTCGGTGCTGGTGTGGTCTCAGTGCTCTCTATCTCGGTGCTGGTGTCAGTGCTCTCTATCTCGGTGCTGGTGTGGTCTCAGTACTTTCTATCATAGTGCTGGTGTCAGTGCTCTCTATCTCGGTGCTGGTGTCAGTGCTCTCTATCACGGTGCTGGTGTCAGTGCTCTCTATCATGGTGCTGGTGTGGTGTCAGTGCTCTCTATCTCGGTGCTGGTGTCAGTGCTCTCTATCACGGTGCTGGTGTCAGTGCTCTCTATCACGGTGCTGGTGTCAGTGCTCTCTATCACGGTGCTGGTGTCAGTGCTCTCTATCTCGGTGCTGACGTCAATGCTCAGTCTCTATCGCGGTGCTGGTGTCAGTGTTCTATCTCAGTGCTGGTGTCAGTGAGGGAGATAGCAGCGGAGAAGTCAATCAGCAGGCAGTGCCAGCACCATGGCTGAGGATCAGCACTGGACTGGCATCTCCGGACCACTGCAGTGGAGCCCTGCATAGGTGGGGGTAAGGGCCGGGCAGAGGGAGGGGCTCAAGCACAGGTTGGCACACTGGGACACTGGCACAGGACTGCGCTGCCCTGACTGTGGCACTGATCATCTCCTGCACCCCCTTCATAGCCTGGCCTGACCTTGCCTCTCCTCCATGGCCTTCATGCGCTCCTGAATTGTCAAAATTTCACAGATAAATAAAGAATGTTTGTCGTTGTCGATCCCAGATTCACTTTTGTTATGTCAGTGTCCATGTTGTGGGACTATGTGTGCACAGCTAGTAAGTATTTTGTGGCTGAAAATATGACCTGGAGGTTTTTAAGGTTCACCTGCCATTAAAGTCAATGGGGTCCGCCTCGAACTTTGCGGTTCACAAACTTTTGGCCGCGTTCGCGGTTCGCCCTCGCGAAACGTCCCGTCGGAAGTTCGTCCATCACTAACCCTAACCCATGCTTCTAGGGGAAAACCCTAACCATAACCCCTAACCCTAATGGGAAACCCTAACTTGTTCTCCAAGGGGAAAGCCCTAACCCCCATGGGAAACCCTAACCCTAACTTGTTCTTCAAGGGGAAAACCCTAACCCCTAACCAGAAACCCTAACCCGTGCTTCTAGGGGAAAACCCTAACCATAACCCCTAACCCTAATGGGAAACCCTAACCCTTAACCCTAACTGGAAACCCTAACTTGTTCTCCAAATGGAAAACCCTAACCCCCATGGCAAACCCTAACCCTAACTTGTTCTTCAAGGGGAAAACCTTAACCCCTAACCAGAAACCCTAACCCGTGCTTCTAGGGGAAAACCCCTAACCATAACCCCTAACCCTTAACCCTAACTGGGAATCCTAACCCTAACTTGTTCTCCAAGGGGAAAGCCCTAACCCCCATGGGAAACCCTAACCCTAACTTGTTCTTCAAGGGCAAAACCCTAACCCCTAACTGGAAATCCTAACCCGTGCTTCTAGGGGAAAACCCTAACCATAACCCCTAACCCTAATGGGAAACCCTAACCCTTAACCTTAACTGGAAACCTTAACCCTAACTTGTTCTTCAAGGGGAAAACCCTAACCATAACTCCTTAACCCTAATGGGAATCCCTAACCCTAACCCCTAACCGGAAACCCTAACTCCTAACCCTAAATTTCATGCAACTATGTTTGATCAAGTCGGGGGTGGAGCTTAATAGTGGGGTCATCTGGTTGAAATCGAACAACATATAGGTCAAATTCCAATTATACTGTGGCTAACAGCAATGCTGGTGGTGTATTGTATTGGATCATGGGCTCATTAGGGGTATATAAATGGTCTATGAAGCATAGCAAGCAATTACAAGTTTTTAAAAATATTTTTTTGTGTTTTTTTCATCATTTGCTATAATTTTTAAGTTTTGGAATGTTAAAAAATAGGGCACCTGTAAAAACGCTTATAAACGAAAACGTGGCTAAACGCTGGTAGCGCGTTTAGCAGCGTTTTGTGTTGGAAACTTCGGCGTCTGAACTCATTTTTTTGCCTTCAAAGAAAAGCCTATAAACGCAACTGCCTAAAAACGACATTAAAGGAACCTGTGTACATGTACACGTAAGATAACATTGGAGGAGTTCAGGGGCAGCTGAAAAAAGCGCCCAACTGCCTCTGAACGTTCGTTTACCAGCAGCATACATGAGACCTAATAAGGAACTTTGCCAAGGCCCTGGCTGAAACCAGAGTTAGGCCTAACCATGTGCTAGCTGCGCCTGAAGAACTGTGCTGGAGGGAGAAGGTGAGATAGTCTGCAGCAAGTGTAGCGACAGAGGAGAATATCTGAATCATCCCAAACCATGCAAGAATCATTTTCTGGGCATCCCATGAATTCCTTAACCCCATCCAACTTCTAATCCCTCAATAAAATACAAAAAAAAAAAAGCTGATGGACTTGTTCATTGTCTTGGAGTGTCTGGAAGTGAATGCCGGTGTCTTGTCGAATACTGTCCCCCCGTCGGATAGTGTCTGCCCTGTACTGCGCTTGCGCAGTAAGGAGGACAAGGAGACCTTGAAGGTTCAAGCCCCACCATCCAAGTGGACATATAGTTAGAATAAAAAATTGCTGAGCGAAGCGAGGCCGTGCCTGAAGCGTGGCGAGGGAAGCGAGGCCCTGCCTGAAGCGTGGCGAGCGAAGCAAGGCCGTGCCCGAAGTGTGTCGAGGGAAGCGAGGCTGCGCTAGAAGCGTGGCGAGCAAAGCGTGGCCATGCACGAAGCGTGGAGAGGGAAGCGAGGCCATGCCAGAAGCGTGGCGAGGGAAGCGAGGCCGTGCCAGAAGTGTGGCAAGGGAAGCGAGGCCGTGCCAGAAGTGTGGCGAGGGAAGCGAGGCCATGCCAGAAGTGTGGCGAGGGAAGCGAGGCCGTGCCAGAAGTGTGGCGAGGGAAGCGAGGCCATGCCAGAAGTGTGGCGAGGGAAGCGAGGCCATGCCAGAAGTGTGGCGAGGGAAGCGAGGCCGTGCCAGAAGTGTGGCGAGGGAAGCGAGGCCATGCCAGAAGTGTGGCGAGGGAAGCGAGCCCGTGCCAGAAGCGTGGCGAGGGAAGCGAGCCCGTGCCAGAAGCGTGGCGAGTGAAGCGTGGCCGTGCCCGAAGCGGGGCTAGGGAAGCAAGCCTGCGAGGGGCCGTCTTACTAAGTGCTCTTTAACATCATCTACTGTATGTCCACTTGCATGGTGGGGCTTGAACCTGGACTCATGGCACAAGGTACTATTAAGTGCGCAGGTGCCGTTAATCTTCGGAGACTTTCGGCATCTCCTTGTCCTCTGTACTGCGCAAGCGCTGCGCCTGCACAGTACGAAGCGGGCACTATTCAATGGGGGGACAGTTCTCGGCATAACACCGGGCTGGGCAGTGGTGGCTGGTGGTATTTTTTTTTTGGGGGGGGGGGAAGGGGTCAGCAAACGATCTCCGTGCCCCCGAGCCCACCCTTTTTTAGAGCCTCCGGCTATAATCTTGTGCATTTTTAAAAAAAAACACATTGGAATCCATGCGTCCGGCTCCCTGCATGTAGATTAGGGGCCGGGCACGTGGATTTGGGGGCAGCGCCCCTGTGCCCTGTATGGACAGGCCGCCACTGCCTAGATGCCTAGATTGAAGATAACCACTAGAAAGAGAATCTGAAAATGTACAAATGTGTAAAAGCGATTTCATGAAAATCTTACAATAATAAACTAGATAATAATAATAAACACAATAGTTCATTCAAGGATAAAAAAAAAAAAAGGTATCAGTGTTGCTCCCGGAAATCTGACATCTTCCCATCACCCCGGGATGGCGCCTGTGAAGGGCAACTTTGGTCTTTCCTCCGGTGGTGTCACCTGAGATAAACAGATCCATAGAAACATAACAGATTCACGAGATTCCAGCTTGACCTTTTCCAGCATCAAAACAGGTGTCACGCGCTCCCTCAATTACGTTTTGCGGTTTATAAAACCCGATAAGGAAAAATAAACCCAACGTGATTAATTAGTCTGGTTATGGAGAAGGAAATGATAAGGCAGATAAACATATTAGGTTTGTGTGCGTCTGCAGGCTCCTCCGACCTACGCCGGTTCCAAATGAGTGCGCAACGCGGAATACGAAGGGCGATGGAAGGCGAGGTCCGCGAGTCGCACTCCTTATTTGTAACAACACGCCGAAATAAATTATTCATCGCCATCATTTTATGACGAAGATTAGCTGAGCAACTCCTTTAAAGTGAAACTGTGGTCAATCTAAGCGCAGAAAAATAGTCACCGGGATGGTAGAGGAGGCATTTCCAGGGGCCTGGGCATAGACATGGAGAGGGTGAGGACCCTAGAGGGCCCCGGGGCCCTGGATACTGAATATGCAAATACTCATCTAAGGGGTCAGTGCTTGGTGTTACTCCCTCCTGTTTCTCCCTATGGGCCCATGTAGGAGGTGGCACTGCCACGCAGCAACGTTGTATTGGGGGCTCCTGGGATACTCTAGATTAGGGGGTCATCAAACTTGTATGAGGGCCACATAGTATATTGTTTTCTCCAAATATTCACAAGCTGAAAAAAATAACTGTTTTATAAATAAATGAGTCTCCCTTTGCATCAGAATCAAAATACTCCCTTACAATAGGGCCCCCATCAAAATACACCCTTACATTAGGTCCCCATCAGAGTTCCCCCTTACATCAGAGCCCCATCAGAATATCCCCTTACATCAGGGTCCCCATCAAAATACCCCCTTACATCAGGGTCCCCATCAGCGTTCCCCCTTACATCAGTGCCTCCATTAGAATATCCCCTTACATCAGGGTCTCTATCAAAATAACCCCTTACATCAGGGTCCCCATCAGAATATCCCTTTACATTAGGGTTCCCATTAGAATACCCCCTTACATCAGGGCCCCCATAAAAATACCCCCTTAAGTGAGGGTCCCCATCAGAATACACTACATTAGGTTCCCCATCAGAATACCCCCTTACATTAGGGTCCCCATCAAAATACCCCCTTACATTAGGATCCCCATCAGAGTTCCCCCTTACACCAGAGCCCTATCAGAATATCCCCTTACATCAGGGTCCCCATAAAAATACCCCCTTAAATTAGGGTCCCCATCAGAATACACTACATTAGGTTCCCCATCAAAATACTCCCTTACATTCGAGTCCCCATCAGAAAACCCCCTTACATTAGGGTCTCTATCAGAGTTCCTCCTTACATCAGGGCCCCCTTTAGAATATCCCCTTACATTAGGGTCCCCATCAGAATACCCCCTTGCATCAGGGCCCCCATCAAAATACCCCCTTACATCAGGGCCCCCATCAAAATACCCCCTTACATTAGGGTCTCTATCAGAGTTCCTCCTTACATCAGGGCCCCCATTAGAATATCCCCTTACATTAGGGTCCCCATCAGAATACCCCCTTACTTTAGGGCCCCCATCAAAATACACCCTTACCTTAGGTCCCCATCAGAGTTCCCCCTTACATCAGAGCCCCATCAGAATATCCCCTTACATCAGGGTCCCCATCAAAATACCCCCTTACATCAGGGTCCCCATCAGCATTCCCCCTTACATCAGTGCCTCCATTAGAATATCCCCCTACGTCAGGGTCACTATCAAAATAACCCCTTACATCAGGGTCCCCATCAGAATATCCCTTTCCATTAGGGTTCCCATTAGAATACCCCCTTACATCAGGGCCCCCATAAAAATACCCCCTTAAGTGAGGGTCCCCATCAGAATACACTACATTAGGTTCCTCATCAGAATACCCCCTTACATTAGGGTCCCCATCGAAATACCCCCTTACATTAGGATCCCCATCAGAGTTCCCCCTTACATCAGAGCCCTATCAGAATATCCCCTTACATCAGGGTCCCCATAAAAATACCCCCTTAAATTAGGGTCCCCATCAGAATACACTACATTAGGTTCCCCATCAAAATACCCCCTTACATTTGAGTCCCCATCAGAAAACCCCCTTACATTAGGGTCCCCATCAGAGTTCCCCCTTACATCAGGGCCCCCATTAGAGTATCCCCTTTCATTAGGGTCCTTATCAGTACCCACCTCTACATCAAAATCCCCATCAGAGTTCCCCCTTACATCAGGGTTACTATAAGAATATAAATGCTCACCAGGCAACACTCACCCTATCTACAGTTTGTTCCTGCACTGCACAAGTTACCCCCTGAGCTCCAGTACTGGTCCTCCCCAAGGTTGAATGATGACCATCATCATTCATCCCACTTCCCGTAAGTGCATAGCGCCGTGGGCCAGCTTCTTGGGTTGTGTCATGAAGCCGTTCTTGGAGAATTCTTTGGAGAAGAGTACTGACTGGATCGCTGTTCTCAACGGCATTTAGGACCACCCATCACTGGAAGACAGATTAGGACAAAGAGGACCCTGCGTATCATGTGATCAGACCAAAAGAATCCTGGAAAAATAGGTATAAATGAAAAAGTACTGAGGGGAAGGAGGAAGTTCTGGCCTGGAATTAGGCATTCGTTTTATTATAGATACATTTTAATATTCACTGAGTAAGCATGATGGCACTAAATAAACCCAGATATAAGTGGCCACCAGTAGACTGAATCAGGTGCCCATTTCTTGTATCTCTTGAGACTTGAAGGTATTTTTTGTCTGTGTCCCCATTGGGGAGATTCACCCTTGTTACCAATAAGGATTATTGGCATCACAAATTCGACTCGATCCAAACCCATGGGAAACTGGCACATGATAGCAGACCACCAGCCCAGTCAGCTGTGGCCATGAAATCTCCTGACCTGCAGCCACATGGAACAAAGGATCAGAGATGCTGGTGACATCATTGGCCTAAAATGAGCACACCTGATGTGGTTGGCATGTCTTCCAAGGGTTTGGGTCCAACTGAGTTTGGCATGAACCATAGCTCAGCCCTAGCTACCAGGAAAGTAAGTGATCAGAAAACCCAAAAGTTACAATTGTCACCAGAACAGGAAGTTCAAAACCTTTCAAGCAGTACAACCGGACACCACTAGGTTTAATAAACTTTATTGAGACCACTGCATGGCAATTCTTGCATCGTTACTCTGACAGACCATAACATGTTTCACCCACAGTCAGGGCTTAATCATAGGAATCACCAGAACAGGGCATGAGGGGAAATTTCCCCAAAGGGACAAAGACAACGATATATATCAACATGGCTCCTGACCTTGTCTACTCTATCCAAAATGAAATAAAAATGCTGTCTTTAGATATACTTTAATGACAATATTTCCCGATACTAGCTTGTCTCCATCCTCCACCCACAGGATATCAGCCTTTCCTTCTCCCACAAGGTATTACTCTCTGTTCCTCCCATGAGATATCACTCTGTGCTCCTCCCACGAGATATATCATTCTCTGCTCCTCTCATGAGATATCACTCTCTTCTCCTCCCATGAGATATCACTCTGTGCTCCTCCCATGAGATATCACTCTCTCCTCCTCCCATGAGATATCACTCTCTTCTCCTCTCGAGATATCACTCTGTTTTCCTCCCATGAGGTATCACTCTCTTCTCCTCCCATGAGATATCACTCTGTGCTCCTACCACAAGGTATCACCCTCTGTTCCTTCCATGAGATATCACCCTCTGCATCTCCCACAAGATATATCATTCTCTGCTCCTCTCATGAGATATCACTCTCTTCTCCTCCCATGAGATAACACTCTGTGCTTCTACCACAAGGTATCACCCTCTGTTCCTCCCATGAGGTATCACCATCTGCTCCTCCCACAAGATACCACTCTCTGCATCCCCCACAAGATATATCACTCTCAGCTCCTCCCATGAGTTATCACTCTGCATTTCCCATAAGATATGCCACTCTCAGCTCCTCTCATGAGAGACCACCCTCTGCATTTCCCACAAGTCATGCCACTCTCTGCTCCTTCCCATGAGATATTACTCTCTGCATCTCCCACAGGATATTTCACTCTCTGCGCTTCCCATGAGATATCACTCCCAGCTCTTTCCATGAGTTTTCACTATCTGCTCCTCCCATGAGATTTCACTCTGTGCTCCTCTTATGAGGTATCACTCTCTGCCCCTCCCATGAGATATCCCTCTCTGCCCCTCCCATGAGATATAACTCTCTGCCCTTCTCATGAGATATCACTCTCTGCCCCTCCCATGAGATATTACTCTCTGCCCTTCTCATGAGATATCACTCTCTGCCCCTCCCATGAGATATCATTCTCTGCCCCTCCCATGAGATATCATTCTCTGCCCCTCCCATGAGATATCATTCTCTGCCCCTCCCATGAGATATCATTCTCTGCCCCTCCCATGAGATATCATTCTCTGCCCCTCCCATGAGATATCATTCTCTGCCCCTCCCATGAGATATAACTCTCTGCTCCTCCCATGAGATATCATTCTCTGCCCCTCCCATGAGATATAGCTCTCTGCTCCTCCCATGAGGTATCACGTTCTCACAGTTGTCTATTCTACATTACAGAAAATGCTTTTGGGGGGTGGGGACACCAAAAAGTAATTGTCCCAGCAGTTGGAAAGAACTGCACATTCTGTTTGGGTTATTTCACAACTTTTGAGTGCAGGAAAACCTGAAGCCAACGTTTACCTTTTTTTGTGGTATCTGTTTGGGACTTATACTCTGTTCAAGCTTGATTTCCTCCCTACCTCTCTTTCTAATGACCATTTTTTTCTCTCTTTGCATGGCTCTTCGCATCGCTGTGGTCTGGCTCCGCCCACTGATGATAGCATTATAGTAGAATATTTTATGCAGTATAGTGTATTATAGGTACGGATCCTGAACCAGCAGCAATCACGTCCAAGAGAGATACTGTCTCTCATTCTGCCACCAGAGACATCAGCAGACAAGTTATCAGACAAGAACCAAGGAATGTGAAGGACCTGATTTCCGGTACAAAGACCGGAGCGCCACAGATACAATGTGAGTCCAGTAAATCTTTATTGAACATGACGGGAGGTCAACGCATTTTAAGGACTCAATACCACCTCCCTTCATCAGGGCTGAGATAAGATAATATAAAACAACAAGGGCTCCGTGGAATCCTAGGGTTCTTCCTGGGGTTGCAATGGGTTCCTTGAGCTGTGGGTGATTGACCTTTTATTTGGTGGTGCCTGCATGGTTCCCGCAACAATGCCCCTTGGTAAAGCCAGCAGAATGACGCCGCACGATTATCTTTTTAGCTATCTATAAGGATGGCATTCTAACCATCATGGTAAGGGTTCCATTCTTTCAATTGACCCTCAAAGTAAGGGAAACATTTTTTGCCATTGACTTGGGGCTCCTGAAGATCTGAAAATTATTTTACGTTTGCCTCTGGAGGTAAAAGGTTTGAAAAAGGCTGACATAAAAATAACGTAAAAAAAATCATTTATTTAAAACGGTGTATTTTAGAACATCCTAAACACATATAGATATGTATTATATAAGAAATAATCATATACTGTATACATCATATAAAACATAGTCACTGCGTGATATTGATAATATGTTCCCAAAGATTAAATAAAATCACGAGGAATCATAAAATATAAATGAGATAATGAAAAAAGAATAATAATGAGATAGAAATAAGATAATACTAAGAATAGTGATTGATACGGAGTAGAGCTGCACCATTCTGGCCAAAAATGAGAATCACAATTTGTTTTGCTTAGAATAAAGATCACACGATTTGAGGGAATCGCAATCTTTATTCTAAGGCCGCGTACACACGGGCGGACTGTCTGTCCAACTTAGTCCGCCGAAACACATTTCAGCGGACAGTCCGCTCGTGTGTGGGCTTCAGCTGACTTTTTCAGCGGACGGTCTGGCGGACTAAGTCTTTCGGAATTTCCGTAATATTGTCCGTCCAACTTTGGTTCCAGCGGACAATCCGCTCGTGTGTAGGCAAGTTGGACGGACTAAGTATGGCGCATGCTCAGAAAGGATTTACACGGCGGAAGGTTGCATTGCAGTGTATTGGACGTCGTTTTTCTAGTCCCGTCGTACGTGCTGTACACGTCATCGCGCAAGTTTTCAGCGGACTGTCTGTTCATCGTGTGTGGTCAAGTCCGTTCATTCAAAAGTAGGACGGACTGTCCGTCGGATTGTCTGACGAACTTAGTTGGCCAGACAGTCCGCCCCGTGTGTACGCGGCTTCAGAAAAACAAATTGTGATTCAAAACAAATTGTGATCATTAAACAACAACGGGGAGGACGGGAATTACAATGTATCAAAAAGATGACCAATAAGGATCAGCAAAATTGAGAAAATTGGCAGATTATCATAAAAAAAAAAAAAAAATTGGCAAATTAGGTGAACTACGGTACATTCGAAAGGTAACATTAAGGTGATGTTTGGTGGTTATAAATGGTTACAAAAGCTCCTTTCATCTATCCAAAAACCTGTCCTCATGCAAATAATACATAATTTGCCCCATTACTTTCGTTTTTTTTTTTATTTGTTTTTTTTTTTTTACAGAAAAAAAATAAAAAAAAAATAAAAAAAAAAAATATATATATATATATATATATATATATATATATATATTGAAAGAGACAGTACACACCTAGGAACGCATACAAAAAGGATAAAACACAGATACAATCATAAATTAAATAAACCAAACTAGCCAAATAGACCCCCCCCACACCAAAAAATAAAAAATAAACATGTTTGAAATAAACAAAAAAAGAGTCTTTTTCTTAAAGCTATTTTTTCTCAATAAGAGACAATGGGAATTACCAGTTCGGGCAAATTTCACAGATGGTGAAATAACATTTTCCAGAATCACTCTGCTTATCCCCTATTACCCCAATGACATTGAAGAGATAGAGGTAAGAAATATGAAGAGATTTTCTTCTCTATTTTTCAAGAGATAGTTTAGTTGTGTGGTCAAGGTCCCCCCCCCCCCCCAGGTTGTGTTCAGTTACTGCCTTGGTCTCCAATAACCGTCTACTATACTACAACCCAAAGATGGGAATATATTATAGTGATGGGAAATCTCTCTAACAGTGGCATGAACAAGAACAAAAAACATATTTTTAGTAGAACAAGGACGGGTTTGAGCTTTTCACAATGTTTTTATTGCTGTCCCTCTGAGAAATGTCATTATAGAAATTGGCATAGAAGACTCATAACAAACGTTCCTTTATTTGTACCAAAATTGACATCAACGTAGATGATGAGGGTTCTCAGGGGTTTCTGTCTGCTATGGAGGAAGCAAGCCTTGTTGTTTCATTTGGAACTTAATAAGTTCTGATCTGAGTCTTTAAACCCGGAGACTTTGTAGAGCTTTGGGTGAGATAAAGCCTCCAGTCCCAGGTCCAACATTTTTCCTGTTAGTCAGACCTCACTAACTAGTCACCTGTCCATGGGCCTTTATATATGTGAGCTGACTGATGCTAAAGGCTCTCTCTCATTCTCTGCAATGAGTGCCTGCTGCTGGGTGAAACCGCTGACTGCTGACAGAACACTAAAGCCCCGTACACACGAGAGGACTTATGTCCGACAGACTTCCAAAGGAGTTCTGCCGGAGTTCTGCCGGAGTTCTGACAGAGTTCTGACGGACTTTCCGAATGAGTGGACTTGGCCACACACAATCACACCAAACTCCGACGGATTCGAACGTGATGATGTACGACTGGACTCGAATAAGGAAGTTCATAGCCAGTAGCCAATAGCTGCCCTAGCGTCGGTTTTAGTCCGTCGGAATAGCACACACACGAGCAAATTTTTCGGAGGGACCGGGTCCGGCGGAGTTCCGTCGGAAAAATTTGAAGCATGTTCCATTTTCTAAAGTCTGTCAGACTTTTGCGAATCAAAAGTCCGTTGCAGCCCACACACGATCGAATAGTCTGACGGAATCATTCCGTCAGACTTTGGATGTTGAAAAGTCCGCTCGTGTGTACGGGGCTTAAGCCCTTGTACACACGGTTGGAAATTCCGACGGAATGTGTCCTATCGGACCGTTTTATCGGATAATCCGACTGTGTGTGGTCTCCATCGGACTGTTTTCCAACTTGTCTGTAAAATTTTCCGACAAAATGCTCCGATCGGACATACTCCGATCATGTGTAGCCTACTCCGACAGACAAAGTGCCACGCATGTTCAGATCAAATTCCTAGACCAAAGCTATTGGCTACTAGCCTGAACGTAGTCCCGTCGTAACGAAATAACGTCATCACGTTATGTACAATCGGATTTTCCGACAACTTTGTCCGACCGTGTGTATGCAACAGTTTCGGACAAAATCCGTTGGACAAAATCCGTCGGACAAAATCCAACGGATTTGGTTGTCGGAATGTCCGACCGTGTGTACAAGGGCTAAGAAGGTACAAGTGCTGCCTATTTGTTTTGGGGGAATGCATTAGGAGGACATCCTGTTAGTCAAGAACTAACATAAGTTTAGTTAGTGACTTGGACAAGCTGATGTTTTATTATTTTTATGCTATGGACTTGATGTAAAAATCTATTCTGAATTGAATGGTTTATTTTCTGCCTTGCTGAACAAACCTATTTGGACAGTTCCTGGGTGTCCCCGTCTCATTCATGGTTTACCACTGTGAATACCAGTTTAGCCTGAGCCCTTTATTCTACATCAGTGGTCTCCAAACTATGGCCCTGGGGCTGGATGTGGAACATTGCTTGCCTTTATTTGGTCCTTAAGGCATTATTTCTGCCAATGATACCAACAATGGGGCATTATTTCTGCCACTGACACCAACAATGGGGAATAATTCCTGCCACTGACACCAACGATGGGGCATAATTCCTGCCACTGACACCAACGATGGGGCATAATTCCAGACACTGACACCAACGATGGGGCATAATTCCTGCAACTGACACCAACGATGGGGCATAATTCCTGCCACTGACACCAGCGATGGGGCATAATTCCTGCAACTGACTCCCACGATGGGGCATAATTCCTGCCACTGACACCAGCGATGGGGCATAATTCCTGCAACTGACACCAACGATGGGGCATAATTCCTGCCACTGACACCAGCGATGGGGCATAATTCCTGCCACTGACACCAATGATGGGGCATAATTTCTGCCACTGACACCAACGATGGGGAATAATTCCTGCCACTGACACCAATGATGGGGAATAATTCCTGCCACTGACACCAATGATGGGGAATAATTCCTGCCACTGACACCAATGATGGGGCATAATTCCTTCCACTGACACCAACGATGGGGCATAATTCCTGCCACTGGCACCAACGATGGGGCATAATTCCTGCCACTAACACCAGCAATGGGGCATAATTCCTGCAACTGACACCAACAATGGGGCATAATTCCTGCCACTGACACCAACGACGGGGCATAATTCCTGCCACTGACACCAACGACGGGGCATAATTCCTGCCACTGACACCAACGATGGGGCATAATTCCTGCCACTGACACCAACGATGGGACATAATTCCTGCCACTGACACCAATGATTGGGCATAATTCCTTCCACTGGCAACAAAAATGTAACACGATTCCTCCCAATGACACCAACTATTTTTCCCCCTAATACCAAAGATCGGAAATTGTTTACTCCCACTGGGCACAGTCCTGCCCCCCCTAAAGTTTGAAGGACAGTAAACTAGGTCTTACTTTAGAAAGTTTGGAGACCTTTTCTACATTGGTGAACCCCAAATGTTTAGCTCCAAAACAGGCCATTTAATTTCTGGTGGAAATAGAACATGTCGTGGTCTGGCGAGCCCCAGTAACAGCCCGTCTTTGGTTTTGCCGTGTTTGGCCTTGCCAAAAAAAAAAAAGTTTTATTTTGGGCAAACTGTTCTCCTGTTCCTAAGCCTCCATTTTTTGATAGGTGGGATGGAGTTGGCTATTTGACAAACTTGTTCCCGAAAGTCCCCTCCGGCAAGAAAACAGAAGAGAGGATTGATACAGGTATTCAGGCTGCAAACGGCCATCTCTATGAAGAACAGAGCATCCGCCCTCTCGATGACCACCGCCATGTTTGACATAAACAGTCTCAAAAATATGCAGGAGTTCCGGGAGGCGTGATAAGGTAGGTAGAGAAGACCAAAAATGACCAGCGCCGAGCACATGAGTTTGGTCAATAGATTTCTCTTCTTTATTCTTTGCAACTCAATACGTCTTAGTTCACCTACACTGCTACAGTAGCAGTAGCATATGGAAGCGAAGGGTAGAAGACACCCAATAGCGGTTGAAATTAAAGAGTAAGGCAGCGTGATGTGCGTCTTACCAGAAAACACATAGAGGGAGCAGATCGTTTTATTGTTCTCACAGACTTGGGTTCCCGCCAAGAAGGTTACAGGCAAGCTACTGATAGACGTCGCCATCCAAATGGTCACACAGATGAGCAAGGACTGGCGTTTCTTGAGGATCCTCAAAGACTTGAGAGGATGGACGATGGCGAGGTAACGATCTATGCTTAGGCAGGTGACAAAATAGATACTGCAGTAATAGCAGGTGTGATAAATGGTCCTGGTTATTTTACAGACGGCATCGCCGAAGATCCAGTGGAGATGGTTGAAGTGGTAGTATATCAAGCAAGGGAGGCAAAGGACCCAAGTGACGTCAGCTAGGACCAGGTTGAAGAGGAAGATGGTGCTTCTGTTCCAGCGTTTGATCCGAGCTACCAAGATCCACATGACAGCGAGGTTCAGGGACAATCCCACCAGGAGGATGAAGAGGAAGGTGATAGGGAAGATAATTCTCTGGATAGTCCCCAAGAAGGTGCCCGTTTTCTCACAAAAGTCATCTTCTACCCTCTGAGAAAAGAGAGAAAAAGAAACGTCAGTTGGGTCAACCAGTAACTCTTTGAATAAAAGGTTCTTGTGCAAAATCTAGATAGCAAATACTTTTGGCACCTCCAAGCTTACCTATATAAGGAGTGATCAGTGCCAGGACATGGTCAATCTGTGCGAAGATGGGAAACTGCACCCCCCCCCAACGCGGCACCCCTTTTTCCCATCCCATTCCCCCTGTACCCCAGTGCAGAGCTACCCCACTCTGTAGCACCCCTAATATGCAGAGCTCCTCTACATCTCATCAACCCCCTAATACACAAATCTCCCCCACCTTCTAGCACCCACAGAGACCTCCCCCCACCTCCTACCACCTCCTAATAGACAGAGCTCCCCCACCTCCTAGCACCCCTTAATAGACAGATCTGGACCCAACTCCTAGTACTACCCCAGTACACAGAACTCTCCCCACCTCCTAGCACCCCCTAATACACAGAGCCCATACCTCCTAGTACCCCCAATACACAGAACTCCCCCACCTCCTAGCATCTTCTAATACACAGAGCTCCCCCCACCTCCTAGTAGCCTCAATACACAGAGCTCCCCTCACCTCCTAGCATCTTCTAATACACAGAGCTCCCCCCACCTCCTAGCATCTTCTAATACACAGAGTTCCCCCACCTCCTAGCATCTTCTAATACACAAAGCTCCCCCCACCTCCTAGCATCTTCTAATACACAGAGCTCCCCCACCTCCTAGCATATTCTAATACACAGAGCTCCCCCCACCTCCTAGCATCTTCTAATACACAGAGCTCCCCCACCTCCTAGCATATTCTAATACACAGAGCTCCCCCCGCCTCCTAGTAGCCTCAATACACAGAGCTCCCCTCACCTCTTAGCATCTTCTATTACACAGAGCTCCCCCCACCTCCTAGTAGCCTCAATACACAGAGCTTCCCTCACCTCCTAGCATCTTCTAATACACAGAGCTCCCCCACCTCCTAGTAGCCTCACTACACAGAGCTCCCCTCACCTCCTAGCATCTTCTAATACACAGAGCCCCTCCATCCTAGCACCCCCAATACACAGAGCTCCCCCCACCTCCTAGTAGCCTCAATACACAGAGCTCCCCTCACCTCCTAGTACCCCCAGTACACAGAGCTTCCCTCACCTCCTAGCACCCCCAATACACAGAGCTCCCCCCACCTCCTAGTAGCCTCAATACACAGAGCTCCCCTCACCTCCTAGTACCCCCAGTACACAGAGCTTCCCTCACCTCCTAGTACCCCCAGTACACAGAGCTTCCCTCACCTCCTAGTACCCCCAGTACACAGAGCTTCCCTCACCTCCTAGTACCCCCAGTACACAGAGCTTCCCTCACCTCCTAGTACGCCCAGTACACAGAGCTCCCCTCACCTCCTAGTACACCCAGTACACAGAGCTCCCCTCACCTCCTAGTACCCCCAGTACACAGAGCTCCCCCCACCTCCTAGTAGCCTCAATACACAGAGCTCCCCTCACCTCCTAGTACCCCCAGTACACAGAGCTCCCCCCACCTCCTAGCATCCCCCAAGAGGGAGAAGGGAGCTCCCTGAGCACCCCCCCCCCCCCCCCCAAATGAACATACAGCCACCCCTGGGAGAAATCATAGTGATTAAACAGTAGCGAGATCCAAATTGATTTCTCAACCCTCCCCTTCCACTACAGATGTGGCAACACAGATCTCAAATCTTATATCTGTCCGGGGACAATGAGGGAGGTGATGGAGAGCGGAGTTTGGTGGACTGGTTTCTTCAACGTGAAAACACATCTTTTGCCCAAATAAGAGAAACCTCAGTTGGTGGAATTCAGGAACACCAGACAATAAAACCAAACACCAGTTTATGGATAATAAGACCTTGTTGGTAGTTGGGTGGCTTGGAGGAGTTCTGCAGTGATGCCTGGGGGAAAACCCCAAAGCATCTACTAGAATAGGGTGAATGTATATATATATATTTTTTAAATTACAGTTCATTGTCATGTTTATATTAAGGATTTTAACAATATTTATTTATTTATTAATGGTACTTATATATCGCTGTCAATTTACGCAGCGCTTACAATAAAATAAAAGCACCTGTCAGTTAGCTTCAAGCTTGTGTTGGTCAATAAGGTTCTGCACGTTGCCTGAGGGGATGATGGATGCAAGCGACACATTGGAGCTCCAGTGAAGCTCCCATATACATAGTGCTTGTCCTTGTGTCTGGGCTTTTAGGATGCTGCAAAGTGTGGGGGCATTTTGCGACTCCTGTGTTTCTAAACTAGTCTTGCCTTTAGAATCTACGTAGTTTTTTTTTTTTACTTGTGACTAGCTTAATTTAAATATGAACTCCAGACAAATATATTCGTATATGAAGCCTATCTTTCCAAAAGTCTGCAAGTCTTGCCAGTCAAGTCAAGGACCTCAATTTTACCCACTGCTTGGTCACCAACCTTTCCCCAATCAAGTCAAGAACCAAATTGTTGTCTACTGCTTGGCCACCACCCTACCTTCAGCTAGGTTAAGGACTTCACTTCTGCCCACTGGTTGGTCACCAACCCACCCACAGTCAGGTCAAGGACCTCACTTTTGTCCACTGCTTAGTCACCAACCCAACCTCAGCCAGGCTAAGGACTTCACTTCTGCCCACTGCTTGGTCACCAACCTACCCCCGGCTTGGTCACGGACCTCACTTTTGCCCACTGCTTGATCACCAACCCACCCTCAGTCAAATCAAGGACCTCACTTTTACCCACTGTTTGGTCACTAACCTTTCCCCAATCAAGTCAAGAACCAAATTGTTGTCTACTGCTTGGCCACCACCCTACCTTTAGCTAGGTTAAGGACTTCACTTCTGCCCACTGGTTGGTCATCAACCCACCCACAGTCAGGTCAAGGACCTCACTTTTGTCCACTGCTTAGTCGCCAACCCAACTTCAGCCAGGCTAAGCACTTCACTTCTGCCCACTGGTTGGTCACCAACCCACCCACAGTCAGGTCAAGAACCCCACTTTTATCTACTGCTTGGTCACCAACCCATCTTTAGCCAAGTTAAAGACCTCACTTCTGCCCACTGTTTGGTCACCAATCTCCCCCTTGTCTTGGTCACGGACCTCCATTTTGCCCATTGCTTAGTCACCAACCCACCCCCAGTCAGGTACCTCACTTTTACCCACTGCATGGTTACCAACCTCTGCCTAGTCAAGTTAAGAACCTCCCTTTTGTCTACTGCTTGGTCATCAACCAACCTTCAGCTAGGTTAAGGATCTCACTTTTGACCACTGCTTGGCCACCAACCCACCCCTAGCTTGGTCAGTGACCTCACTTTTGCTTACTGTTTGGCCACCAACTCACCCCCCAGTCAAGTACCTCGCTTTTGTCTATTGCTTGGTCACTAACCCTTCCCTATTCAAGTCAAGAAAACTGCTTTTGTCTACTGCTTGGTCACCAACCCACCTCCAGCCAGGTTAAGGACCTCACTTCTGCCCCGGTCAAGTCAAGAACCTCAGTTTTGTCTACTGATTGGCCAACCCACCCCTAACCAGCACAAGGACCTCTCTTTTGTCTACTACTTTCTCACCAACCCAACCCCAGTCAGGACAAGGACCTCTCTATTGTGCACCACGTGGTCACCGACTCATCCCCGGCCAGGTCAAGGACCTCACTTTTGTCTCTCCATTTGTAGTCTCTCCACCAGGTGGGTACATGACAGGATGACAGTGAAGGAGCATAATTAGGAGACAGGTGTCACCCTATTATGATTACAATTGTAAATCAGCAATTTTAGATTAGAAAGACTGCATTTGGCCGCTAGATGGAGCTAAGTATCATAGGAATCGCTTATAATTCTAAGCTCCATCTAGTGGCCAAATGCGGTATTTTCTGGAAAAGACTGCATTTGGCCACTAGAGGGAGCTAAGTATCATAGGAATCTCTTACAATACTAAGCTCCATCTAGTGGACAGGTGTGGTATTTTCTGTTCAAAATCAATGAAAAACATTCAACCAGCAAAGGATATAGCCTAATAACTTTTTTGTCCTCCATTACAACAGAACAAATATATGTGCACTTTCTGGGTGTATGGCAATGGAAAGTCTTTATAAATCAACCCCTAAAATTATTTTTGAACACAAGCAGGTTAGAGGAAAATGAAGGGGTGGGGGCAGAACTTTGAAGACACAGAAAAATGGGTGGAAGGGCTGAACTTTTGAGTGGCATCAAAATGGGGGGAGGGGGGGTTGAATTTTGGAGACAAAAAAATGGGGGGAAGGGGGCTCAACTTTGGAAAGACAGAAAAATGGGGGGAGAGGGGTTGAACTTTGGAGAGACAAAAAAATGGGGAGGGAGTTGAACTTTGGAGGCACAGAAAAATGGGGAGAGGGAGACAGAAAAATTTGTGGGGGGGGGGGGGGGTTGTAGGAGAGACAGAAAAATAGGAAGAGGGAGGTTGAGCTTTGGAGACTCAGAAAAATGGGTGGAGGGGGGGTTGAACTTTTGAGTAGCATCAAAGTGGGGGGGAGGGGGGTTGAACTTTGGAGAGACAGAAAAATGGGGGAGAGGGGTTGAATTTTTGAGTGGCATCAAAATAGGGGGGGCTGCATTTTGAAGCAACAAAAAAATGGGGGGAGGGGGTTGAACTATGGAGAGACAGAAAAATGGGGGAAGAGAGACAGAAAAATGGGCGGGGGGGGGGGGGGGCAATATAGGAGAGACAGAAAAATAGGGGGGAGTTTGAACTTTGGAAAAACAGAAAAGTGAGGGGAGTTGAACTTTTGAAGTACAGAAAAATGAGGGGGGGGGGGTTGAACTTTGGAGAGACAGAAAAATGGGGGGGCAAGTTGAACTTTTGAGTGGCATCAAAATGGGGGGGAGGGGGGTTGCATTTTGTAGAGACAAAAATGGGGGAAGGGAGTTGAAATTTGGAGAGACAGAAAAAGGGGGTTAGGTGTTTGAACTTTGGAGACTCAGAAAAATGGGGGGATGGGGAGTTGCTTTGGAGAGACAGAAATATGGGGGGGAAGGGCTGCAATTTGGAGAGACAGTAAAAAATAGGGGGGAGGGGGGCTACATTTTGGAGAGACAGAAAAATGGGGAAGGGGGTTGAACTTTGGAGGCACAGAAAAATGGGGAGAGGGAGACAGAGTTTTTTTTGGGGGGGGGGGGGGGGTTGTAGGAGAGACAGAAAAATAGGAGGAGGGAAGTTGAGCTTTGGAGACTCAGAAAAATGGGTGGAGGGGGGTTGAACTTTAGAGTAGCATCAAAGTGGGGGGGAGGGGGGTTGAACTTTGGAGAGACAGAAAAATGGGGGAGAGGGGTTGAACTTTTGAGTGGCATCAAAATGGGGGGGCTGCATTTTGAAGCAACAAAAAAATGGGGGGAGGGGGTTGAACTATGGAGACACAGGAAAATGGGGGACGAGAGACAGAAAAATGGGGGGGGGGGGCAATGTAGGAGAGACAGAAAAATAGGGGGGAGTTTGAACTTTGGAAAAACAGAAAAGTGAGGGGAGTTGAACTTTTGAAGTACAGAAAAATGAGGGGGGGGGGGGGGTTGAACTTTGGAGAGACAGAAAAATTGGGGGGCAAGTTGAACTTTTGAGTGGCATCAAAATGGGGGGGAGGGGGGGGTTGCATTTTGTAGAGACAAAAATGGGGGAAGGGAGTTGAAATTTGGAGAGACAGAAAAAGGGGGTTAGGTGTTTGAACTTTGGAGACTCAGAAAAATGGGGGGAGGGGAGTTGCTTTGGAGAGACAGAAATATGGGGGGGGAAGGGCTGCAATTTGGAGAGACAGTAAAAAATAGGGGGGAGGGGGGCTACATTTTGGAGAGACAGAAAAATGGAGAAGGGGGTTGGACTTTGAGGAGAGAGAAAAAAAAAAAAAGAAAAAAAAACAGAAGCAGTTTAAGTATCTGAATTTGCCCCGTTATCCGCCTCTTGCAGTCCCTGCACAGCATTGGAAGGAGCAGAATAAGGGACCATGCGCTGACATAAAGCATGCTGATAGGAGGAGAGAACAGAGAGATCTTCACTGTGCTGCTTATCCTTTCACTGTCCAGCCACTGGGTGAGGTCCAGGGCGACCTGGGCTCAGAAGAACTGACCTGAATAATGCTTGCTATCAGAATGAGGACATCTTGTGGCAGAAAAGAAGTACTGCGGGTGTGAGCTCCAGGTTGAAAGTATGTATTGCAACAAGAGATGCTTTTTTTTTGTTAATTAGATTTTTCTAAATGGGATGATAGTTTATTGTTTGTTTTTTGTTGGTGTTTTTATTTTTTTGGCTGGAGTTTAGTAATAATAGCAGAATTGGACTATTGACACACTTCTGCTTTACAATATTTTGTTAAATATAAATTGCTCTCAGCACTGACCTGCTCTGAGGGGTCTCCCATCCTCCGCCAAGCGCCGCTCCTTCTGATTTCCTCCAGGAGGTGTAGATAGCCTTTTATACGTGTTTGTTCTGTAGATCTATCCAGGTAACGGGGGAGGGGGTGAGCAATGTGCTCCGGCCTGCGCTCAGCCTTCATACTGCGGTCTCTATAGCGAGCGCTCGTCCACAAAACAAAGAGAGATTCCTTCCACTCACAGCGGGTGATAAAAGAGCGGAAAACACATTTCCTGGAATCTTCCATCTCATAGGAGAGAATCTTAATGTCCACATAATCAATCCCTCATCAATAAAATAATATTAAGATCGGCATTTATATCAGCCGCCTCTTCGGTCTCATCGCCCACCCCTTAGAATTTAGAAAGAAGAGACAGCACTCCTCCAGACTGACATCCGCCTATCAAGGCATTTTGATATTTGCATAACTCCTCCCACTGCTTGCATCAGGACTGAGGGCTCTTGAGGGGAGTACCGAGGCAGGGTGCTATGATGTCATCAGAAAGCTATGTACAGGCTCCTCCCACCAGCCATGATTGCATAGAGAAGCACAGAGACCTATCGATAAGAAGGGGGGGGGGCAGTAACACCAAATGTGAGCAGATTAAACTTTAACTGAAAATAACTCACTATTTTTAGATAGTAAAGTAGTAAAACTGCACTGAAGCACTACAATATACTGCAGTAAAACTGCGCTGACGCACTACAATATACTGCAGTAAAACTGCACTGACGCACTACAATATACTGCAGTAAAACTGCACTGAAGCACTACAATATACTGCAGTAAAACTGCGCTGACGCACTACAATATACTGCAGTAAAACTGCACTGACACACTACAATATACTGCAGTAAAACTGCACTGACGCACTACAATATACTGCAGTAAAACTGCACTGATGCACTACAATATACTGCAGTAAAACTGCGCTGATGCACTACAATATACTGCAGTAAAACTGCGCTGACGCACTACAATATACTGCAGTAAAACTGCGCTGACGCACTACAGTATACTGCAGTAAAACTGCGCCTACGCACTACAATATACTGCAGTAAAACTGCACTGACGCACTACAATATACTGCAGTAAAAGTGCACTGACGCACTACAATATACTGCAGTAAAACTGCGCTGATGCACTACAGTATACTGCAGTAAAACTGCGCTGACGCACTACAATATACTGCAGTAAAACTGCACTGAAGCACTACAATATACTGCAGTAAAACTGTGCTGATGCACTACAATATACTGCAGTAAAACTGCAGTATATTATCCTGGTGTTTAATAGTGGCCAGACGCGCTTTAATCAAATGATCGATTTATTTTCCAATCAACCAATCTTTCGCTAGAATTAATCAATCAACGACCCATTCGATCGATAAGCTCCACACAGGGAAGTGGATTTTGAATAATAGGATATACAATGTAATCGAATCAATCCAAATACAACACTATTTATAGATAGAGCTGTGCGCACGGTTCAGGCTGAGACATAAGTTTGGCCCGAACGTTAGCTGTACGCCTGTTTGGTGAACACCCAAATTGGCAAGGCACCCGACCGTTCATTCGGCCAGCCGAACGCCCCACAATGCACTGCGCGCCAACAAAAGTGCATTCTAAGCCCTGATTGGCTGAAATAATGAAGGCTTTGCTCAATCAGTGCACAGAGCACCATCTGAGTCATGATTGGAGAAAGTCATGATGACTGTGCCCAATCATGGCTCATTGCTCATAGACACCCCCTCCCCCCACTATAAAAGGTTCCTTCCCAGAGCAGCCATTTGCAGTGTGACATTCTTCACTGTTGATTGCTACTAGCGAGTTAGTGTGCTATTGTGATTCTATTGTGAGTGTAAAACATCAGTGTAGTGTGAATATAGTGATAGTGCAGCATCAGTGCAGTTTTACTGCAGTGAATTGTAGTGCGTCAGTGCAGCTTTACTGCAGTATATTGTAGTGCATCAGTGCAGTTTTACTGCAGTACATTGTGATGCGTCAGTGCAGTTTTACTGCAATACATTGTGGTGCGTCGGTGCAGTTTTACTGCAATACATTGTGGTGCGTCAGTGCAGTTTTACAGCAGTATATTGTAATGCATCAGTGCAGCTTTACTGAAGCATATTGTAGTGTGTTGGTGCAGTTTTACTGCATTATATTGTAGTGTGACAGTGCAGTTTTACTGCAGTATATTGTAGTGTGTTGCTGCAGTTTTACTGCAGTACATTGTGGTGCGTCGGTGCAGTTTTACTGCATTATATTGTAGTGTGTCAGTGCAGTTATACAGTAGATTGTGGCGCATCAGTGCAGTTTTACTGCAGTATATTGTAGTGCGTCAGTGCAGTTTTACTGCATTATATTGTAGTTTTTACATGATGACTGTGCCCAATCATGGCTCATTGCTCATAGACACCCCCTCCCCCCACTATAAAAGGTTCCTTCCCAGAGCAGCCATTTGCAGTGTGACATTTTTCATTGTTGATTGCTACTAGCGAGTTAGTGTGCTATTGTGATGTTATTGTCAGTGTAAAATGTCAGTGTAGTGTGAATATAGTGATAGTGTAGTGCGTCAGTGCAGCTTTACTGCATTATATTGTCGTGTGTCAGTGCAACTTTACTGCATTATATTGTAGTGTGTCAGTGCAACTTTACTGCATTATATTGTCGTGTGTCAGTGCAGCTTTATAGCATTATATTTTAGTGACATTTCTGTCAACAGCAGTCCTCAAGTTAAAGAGCCCCAAACACCACTTTCCATTGATTAACTCCTTCACACCCACATTATAGCGGAAAGACGGCTACAGCACAAGCCTTAATTGGCGGGAGTACGTACATGGACGCCCTCCCGGTAATTAAGGCCCACGCTGTAGCCGTCTTTCCTGCATGAGCATGGGGCGCGCGCTCTGAGATCAGCAAATCTATGAGACTCAGCTGATCACAGATCGGAAAAAGGAGCCAATGCCAACCCCTTACCACGTGATCAGCTGTCAGCCAATGACAGCTGATCACGTGATGTAAACAGCTGGTTATTTATTTTTTTTCTTCATGCTGACACCGATTACTGGCATCTTTCAGAGGGACACCGATCCCAAACACGGGGAGCCGCCCGCCTCATCTGTGCCCACCAGTGCCACCTACCAAAACACTGCTGCCCATCAGTGTACACCAGTGCCACCTACCAAAACACTGCTGCCCATCAGTGTACACCAGCGCCACCTATCAATTCCCACCAGTGCTGATCACTGCTACCTATCGGAGCCACCTATTAGTGGCCACCAGTGCTGCCTCATCAGTGCCGCGTCAGCGCACATCAATGAAGGAAAAAAAAAATTACCTGTTCGCAAAATTTTATCACGAAATCTGGAAACGTTTTTTTTTTTCCCAATATTTTTGGTCTTTTTTTTGTTTGCTTAGCAAAAAATAAAACCCCAATTGGTGATTAAATTCCACCAAGAGAAAGCTTTATTTGTGTGAAAAAAAATGATTGGGGTACAGTGTAGCACGACCGCGCAATTGTTATTCAAAGTGTGACAGAGCTGAGAGCTGAAAATCGGCAGCAGTCTTCCCAGCCCGATGCAGGTCTACAATTGTGTTTCTGGTGTCCTTCCACAGCTCTTTGGTCTTCACCATAGTGGAGTTCGGAGTGTTTGGGGTTGCGGACGGGTGTCTTTTATACTGATAACAAGTTCACACAGGTGCCATTAATACCGGTAATGAGTGGAGGAGGGAGGAGCCTCTTAACCACTTTCAGCCCCCCGGACCATTTTGCTGGCCAAAGACCAGAGCACTTTTTGCGATTCGGCGCTGCATCGCTTTAACTGACAATTGCGCGGTCGTGCGACGTGGCTCCCAAACAAAATGGACATCCTTTTTTTCCCACAAATAGAGCTTTCTTTTGGTGGTATTTGATCACCCTGCGTTTTTTTTTTTGTTTTTTTTGCGCTATAAACAAAAATAGAGCGACAATTTTGAGGGAAAAAAAACGCATTATTTTTTACTTTTTGCTATAATAAATATCCCCCAAAAATATATATATATATATATATAAAAAAACATTTTTTCCCCTCAGTTTAGGCCGATACATATTCTTCTACATATTTTTGGTAAAAAAAATAAATAAATCGCAATAAGCGAATATTGATTGGTTTGCGCAAAATTTATAGCGTTTACAAAATAGGGGATCGTTTTATGGCATTTTTATTAATGTTTATTTATTTTTTTTACTAGTAATGGCGGCGATCAGCGATTTTTTTATTGTGACTGCGACATTGTGGTGGACACATCAGACAATTTTTGACACGTTTTTGGGACCATTGTCATTTATAAAGCAATCAGTCCCCCCATTTCACATCAGAGACCCCCCCCCTTTCACATCAAAGCCCCCCCCCCCATTATATTACAGTCCCCTTTTGCACATCGAATCCTCCTCTTTGACATCAGACCTACCCGTTCCATCAGAGTCCCCCCCTTTAACATCAGACACCACCCCCCTATCACATTAGAAGCGCCCTTTAACATGAAATGTTCCCCACTACATCAGAGTCCTCCCTTTTCACATCAGAAGCCCCCATACTAGAGCATCAACATTCCATCAGAGTCCCTCTTTTCCACATTATCGTCTTTACCATCAGAAGCTACCCCTTTCACATCAGAAGCCCCCCATAATACGAGAGACCCCGCTTCAACGTCAGAAGATCCCAATATCAGAGTCCCCCTTTCACATCAGAAGTGCCCCATAATATCAGACACTCCCCTTTCACATCAGAAGCCCCCCATAATACCAGAGACCCCCCTTTCACATCAGAGGCCCCCCCATATCGGAGTCCCCCTTTCACATCAGAGACCCCCTTTCACATCAGAAGTGGCCCCATCATATCAGAGACCCCCCTTTCACATCAAAAGCCCCCCATCATATCAGAGACCCCTTTCACATCAGAAGCCCCCCTTGCACATCAGAGACCCCTCTTTCACATCAGAACCCTCCCATCATATCAGAGACCCCCCTTTCACATCAGAAGCCCCCCATAATACCAGAGACTCCCTTCAACATCAGAAGCCCCCCATATTGGAGTCCCCCTTTCACATCAGAGACCCCCTTTCACAGCAGAAGTGCCCCATAATACCAGAGACTCCCCTTTCACATCAGAAGCCCCCCATAATACCAGAGACCCCCCTTTCATATCAGAGGCCCCCCATATCAGAGCCCCCCTTTCACATCAGAAGCGGCCCCATCATATCAGAGACCCCCCTTTCCCATCAAAAACCCCCCATCATATCAGAGACCCCTTTAACATCAGAAGCCCCCCTTGCACATCAGAGACCCCTCTTTCACATCAGAAGCCCCCCATAATACCAGAGACCCCCTTCAACATCAGAAGCCCCCCATATTGGAGTCCCCCTTTCACATCAGAGACCCCCTTTCACATCAGAAGTGCCCCATCATATCAGAGACCCCCCTTTCGCATTAGAAGCCCCCCATAATACCAGAGACCCCCCTTTCACATCAGAAGCCCCCCATAATACCAGAGACCCCCCTTTCACATCAGAAGCCCCCCATATCGGACCCCCTTTCACATCAGAAGCCCCCCATCATATCAGAGACCCCCCTTTCACATCAGAAGCCCCTCATCACATCAGAGACCCCCCTTTCACATCAGAAGCCCCCCATATCGGACCCCCTTTCACATCAGAAGCCCCCATCATATCAGAGACCCCCCTTTCACATCAGAAGCCCCTCATCACATCAGAGACCCCCCTTTCACATCAGAAGCCCCCCATATCGGACCCCCTTTCACATCAGAAGTGGCTCATCATATCAGAGATCCCCCTTTCACATCAGAAGCCCCCCCTCATCATATCAGAGACCCCCCCAATCATATCAGAGACCCCCCCCTTTCACTGCATGCGGTGTGAATTGGCCCTCATCATTTATGTTCCCCTTTTCTTTTCTCCGTAACAAATTCCCGATGACTGACCTCAGCCCTCCATCCAGTCACAGAAAACACAACGGAACGTTTTTCTTTCAGTGAAATTTTATTTTATTTATTTATTCGCTGAAGAAGTAACAAAATATAAAAAAAAAAACACAAAACCAGCCGAGAGCCGGAAGAGGAAGATAGAAAAACCAGAAGAGTAACCGGAGCGAGGTGCCGGTACAAAAAGATTCACCCAATCCCAATCTTTTCACAGGTGAGGCCTGACCACACAATACAAAGAGCCAACCAATACAAAACCAGAGAGAGTGTGACGTCAGAGAACGCCGCCCCTTCTCATTCTATGATAGGTCCGATCTCTACAATCATGGAGATATGTCATATAGAAATACTGAGATGGCAGAACCATCGCTATAGAATCTTGGCGGGAATGATGCCGGCTACAAGTTTTATAGAAAAAGTCATTGGATGTAACTTTCTGTACAGACATGGTGGGTCAGTTTACAAAAATTGAGCCGCGTTAATCGCTCAATTCACACAGCCGCCAAATCATCATCGTAGTTTGTGTAATATGAATACTTTCTGTGATTCTCAGCTCCATATACGCATTTCAGGAAAATACCACATTATGGCCACTAGATGGCACTGATGATCTTCTATTCCTCAGCTCCACCTAGTGGCCATAAAGGTGTAATTTTATTGAAATACCCCAATCAGGAATCCAATCATGCCACATTTAGGTATTTCAGTAAAATCTTGCATTATGGCCACTAGATGGAGCTAAAGATCTACTATAAACGATGATCATCCCATGCTCCACCTACTGGTCATAAAGAGTCATTTTATTGAAATACCCCAATCAGCAACAAAATCGTGCCACATTTAGGTATTTTTTTTAGGAAAATCCTGAAATATGGCCACTAGGTGGAGCCGATGATCTACTGTTCCTATTATCATCAGCTCCACCTAGTGGCCATAATGAGTAATTCTACTGAAATACCCCAATCAGTAATCCAATCATCACACATTTAGGTATTTTGGGAAAATACTGCATTATGGCTACTAGATGGAGCTGATGATCTACTGGTCCTATTATCATCAGCTCCAACTAGTGGCCATAATGAATAATTGTACTGAAATACCCCAATCGGGAATCCAATTATGCCACATTTAGGTATTTCAGGAAAATCCTGCATTATGGCCACAAGATGGCACTGATGATCTTCTATTCCTATGATCATCAGCTCCACCTACTGGCCACAGAGAGACATTTTATTAAAATAGCCCAATCAGGAACAAAATTGTGCCACATTTAGGTATTTATTTAGGAAAATCCTGCATTATGGCCACTAGATGGCACTGATCATCTTCTATTCCTATTATCATCAGCTCCACCTAGTGGCCATATTGATTAATTCTACTGAAATACCCCAATCAGGAATCCAATTATGCCACATATAGGTATTTCAGGAAAATCCGTCATTATGGCCACTAGATGGCACTGATGATCTATTCCTATTATCGTCAGCTCCACCTACTGGCCATAGAGAGTCATTTTATTGAAACACCTCAATCAGCAACAAAATCGTGCCACATTTAGGTATTTTTCATGAAAATCCTGTATTATGGCCACTAGATGGAGCTGATGATCTACTATTCCTATTATCATCAGCGCCACCTAGTGGCCATAAGGTGTCATTTTACTGAAATACACTACTCAGGAACCCAATCATCACACATTTAGGTATTTTTTAGGAAAATCCTGAAATATGGCCACTAGATGGAGCTGATGATCTACTATTCCTATTATCATCAGCTCCACCTAGTGACCATAATGAGTAATTGTACTGAAATACCCCAATCGGGAACCCAATCATCACACATTTAGGTATTTCAGGAATATCCTGCATTATGGCCACTAGATGGCACTGATGATCTTCTATTCCTATGATCGTCATCTCCACCTAAAGGCCATAATGAATAATTCTACTGAAATACCACAATCAGAAACACAGTCGTGCCACATTTAGGTATCTCCAGAAAATCCTGCATTATGACCACTAGATGGAGCTAAAGATGTACTATTCCTTTGATCATCAGCGCCACCTACTGGCTATAAGGTGTCCTTTGAGGCTGCGTTCACACCTATGAGAATGGGATGCAGGTTTCTTCGCATCCAAATCGCATAGCAGAAGAATGTGAGAGGCTCTCTATGGAGCCAGTTCACATATCTCCGGGGCGGCTGCGGAGCGCACTGCACAGTGCAACTTTAGCTCAGTTTCAGGGCGGAATTCAGGCAAAGATTTGGCCCTTATTCGTCCCTGAACTGGAGAATGGGGACGCACAGCGCTCCTGTGCGATCCGCAGCCAGTTCCAGTGTGAACCGAGCCTTACTGAAATACCCAAATCAGGAATCCAATCATGCCACATTTAGGTATTTCAAGAAAAATAAATGCATTATGGCCACTAGATGGAGCTGATGCTCTACTATTCCAATTATCAGCAGCTCCACCTAGTGGCCACAAGGTGTCCTTTTACTGAAATACCCCAATCAGGAACACAGTCCTGCCACATTTAGAGATTTCAGGAAAATACTGCATTATGACCATTAGATGGAGCTGATGATCTACTGTTCCTATGATCGTCAGCCCCACCTAGTGGCCAAAAGGTGTAATTTTACTGAAATACCCCAATCAGGAATTCAATCAGCAGGTCACATTATGGCTAATGATTTAATATGTTTATGTCATAGGATTCTTATCTCCATCTAGTGGCCATAATGCAGCATTTTTCTGATTGGAGTATTACAGGAAAATGCCACAATATAGCCACTAGATGGAGCTGGTCATTTTAGGATGTAAACATATTAGACAAATTACGGCAATTACTTCTGCTGGCTTTGCGAATGCTTGAGACATTGGCACAGAATTTTTTTTCTATACATAGACCCTCCTAGGATCTTCTCCAGCTGACGCATTTCACCCATGACATTGGGCTTAGAGATGATTCAGGTGAAACGCAGCAGTGGAGGATGTCCCACGAGGGAACTCTATGCGTGTCCAGAACAATAAAGTTACATCTAATTTTTTTAATGGGCTGTTGCCATTTTTTCATTCTTGGATTGACAATTAGGGGTGTAGGATGAACCCTGTCAGTTCTTGGCATCGGCTTGCCCGGAGAGTTTCGCCCAATATTATGGGCTTTGTAAGAGGCGGCCATATTTCTTTATTGGCATGCGTGTTATGTACATTGTCCTTGGTCGGGATAAAATGTTTCTACAGGTTTTTTTTTTTTTTTTAAACTTTATGCTTTTTAGAGGGCAGAATTTATTTAAAAGGGTTAGTCCACCCAAACCTGCCATTTCAGCTGTGAGTAGTCCTATCGCTCTCAGAGATCGAAGCCGCTGACTCCTTATGGAGTCTCCCTATAGCTGCTGCACTGTTTATTGCTTTTGAAATAAGAGGAAAGTTTAGCTGGAAGAGAAAAAGTCCCTGATAATGGCTACAAGTGGGCGGAGCTGGGAACACGGCCGCAGGTGGGGGGAGCTGGGAACGCGCCTGCAGGCGGACGGAGTTGGGAACGCGCCTGCAGGCGGACGGAGATGGGAACCACCCGCAGGCGGGCGGAGCTGGGAACGCGGCTGCAGGCGGGCGGAGCTGGGAACGCGGCTGCAGGCGGGCGAAGCTGGGAAGGCGGCTGCAGGCGGGCAGAGCTGGGAACACGGCTGCAGGCGGGCGGGGTTGGGAATATAGCTGCAGGCGGGCGGGGTTGGGAATCTAGCTGCAGGCGGGCTGAGCTGGGAACACGGCTGCAGGCGGGCGGAGCTGGGAACACGCCCGCAGGTGGGCGGAGATGGGAACGCACCCGCAGGTGGGCGGAGATGGGAACGCACCCGCAGGCGGGCGGAGATGGGAACGCACCCGCAGGCGGGCGGAGATGGGAACGCACCCGCAGGCGGGCGGAGATGGGAACGCACCCGCAGGCGGGCGGAGATGGGAATATAACTGCAGGCGGGCGGGGTTGGGAATATAAATGCAGGCGGGCTGGGTTGGGAATATAAATGCAGGCGGGCTGGGTTGGGAATATAGCTGCAGGCGGGCGAGGTTGGGAATATAAATGCAGGCGGGCGGGGTTGGGAATATAAATGCAGGCGGGCGGGGTTGGGAATATAAATGCAGGCGGGCTGGGTTGGGAATATAAATGCAGGCGGGCTGGGTTGGGAATATAGCTGCAGGCGGGCGGGGTTGGGAATCTAGCTGCAGGCGGGCGAGGTTGGGAATATAAATGCAGGCGGGAGGGGTTGGGAATATAGCTGCAGCCGGGCGGGGTTGGGAATATAGCTGCAGCCGGGCGGGGTTGGGAATATAGCTGCAGCCGGGCGGGGTTGGGAATATAGCTGCAGCCGGGCGGGGTTGGGAATATAGCTGCAGCCGGGCGGGGTTGGGAATATAGCTGCAGCCGGGCGGGGTTGGGAATATAGCTGCAGGCGGGTGGGGTTGGGAATATAGCTGCAGGCGGGTGGGGTTGGGAATATAGCTGCAGGCGGGCGGAGTTGGGAACACGGCCGCAGGCGGGCGGAGTTGGGAACACGGCCGCAGGCGGGCGGAGTTGGGAACACGGCCGCAGGCGGGCGGAGTTGGGAACACGGCCGCAGGCGGGCGGAGTTGGGAACACGGCCGCAGGCGGGCGGAGTTGGGAACACGGGCGCAGGCGGGCGGAGTTGGGAACACGGGCGCAGGCGGGCGGAGTTGGGAACACGGGCGCAGGCGGGCGGAGTTGGGAACACGGGCGCAGGCGGGCTGAGTTGGGAACACGGGCGCAGGTGGGCGGAGTTGGGAACACGGGCGCAGGCGGGCGGAGTTGGGAACACGGGCGCAGGCGGGCGGAGTTGGGAACACGGGCGCAGGCGGGCGGAGTTGGGAACACGGGCGCAGGCGGGCGGAGTTGGGAACACGGGCGCAGGCGGGCGGAGTTGGGAACACGGGCGCAGGTGGGCGGAGTTGGGAACACGGGCGCAGGTGGGCGGAGTTGGGAACATGGCTGCAGAGGCTGAGTTCCTGTGGTCTCGGCTACACATCTGCAGTTTTTGGCAACTGCAATTAGCTCCACCTGGTGGACAATGATGGTTAAGGAGAACAGAAGGAGAACCTAAGAAAGCAACATAAAGAAAAAAAATCATGTATTGGAATAGGCTGTAGACAGTAAATTTGGATAAAAATCTCCTTCCATTTTATTTTGGGGTAAGTAAATTATCAAACCGTTCACATAAGGTGCGAATATCTGCCATCGATTGCAATTTTTCATCCATTAACAGTCTAATAACCATAAAAATCTCTAAAAAACACCAAAAATAATATCCACCATCAACAGAAAAAAAAAAAATTGCATCTAAAGTTTGAAAAATTGGAACTCTAGGAAAATTTACAACATACAAAAAATAAAATAAAAAAATGAAACACAGCAGAGAGAGTTCGCAGTGTAATTTAAGAAGCCACGTGGGGTCTCAGTCTGCTGTGTACCCAAAAAAAATTTGATTTTTCATGTACCTGCCCCTCTAATCTCCCATATCCCAGACATACACATTTATATAGATATATATATACACATGTATTATCACCGCAATGTACAACGGGAACGTTTCGCAGGCACTTCAGGAGTTAAATATCGAGGTAAGCGGTGAACCGGATACAAGTCGGGAAGCACAGAATTATGTACGGGGTGGGAAGCACTTGCTGAAAATTTTGCTTCTCTGAGTGGCCACAAGGGGGCGCCATACATAACATGCATATATCGAAAAAAAAAAAAAAAAAAAAAGAGTACTTTTTTTGTTTGTTTTTCATAAACAGACAAAATACTGAAATGGAGAACCAGGAGATGGATCTGGCTTGGGCTAGACAGTGGATTTCTTTTTTTTTTTTGGAGCACTAATAATTTTTTTTTTTTTTTCAAACACAAATTTTTTTTTTTTCTTTTAGCACCATTTTTTTTTTTTGATGCCCAAATTTATGATTTTTGGGAAATTGCAGTGTACATTTTTTTGTGGTAAAAGAGATAATGTTATAATGTTACAGATATTGATGATTAAATAAGTACAAAGTCTGGTGCAAAAATGATAAATGTGTCATATATATATATATATATATATATATATATATATATATATATATATATATATATATAAATAAAATTAATATATATATATATATATATATATATATATATAATATATATATATATATATATATATATATATATATATATATATATATATATAAATAAAATTAATATATATATATATATATATATATATATATATATATATATATATAAATAAAATTAATAATATATATATATATATATATATAAATAAAATTAATAATATATATATATATATATATATATATATATATATAAATAAAATTAATAATATATATATATATATATATATAAATAAAATTAATAATATATATATATATATATATATATATATATATATATATATATATATATATATATATATATATATATATATATATATATATATATATATATATATATATATATATATATATATATATATATATATATATATATATATATATATATAAAATTAATAATATATATATATATATATATATAAATAAAAATAATAATATATTATATATATATATATATATATATATATATATATATATATATATATATATATATATATATATATATATATATATATATATATATATATATACATTTAATTATATATATATTTATTAATTATATATAGTAAGAGTGCGTTTTTTTTTTTTTTTAAGGCTTCTTATCCTAATACAAATGTACAGTTTTAAGACACGGCATTTATACAGGTTTACACGTAAAAAAAGAAACAAAAAAACAAGGCACATAACACAGAAGGGTCTTGGCATTAGACGTTTAAAAAAATTTCAAAAACATCACTTTAAATAGGAATAAAATGTAGCTTCTTCTTTACACAGAATTTATTCATGCAAAACAGTCACTGCTGTTAAATTCTTCATAAAATGCTCTCACTGGAACATAAAGCACTTCCGTGAGGTAGCCCTGGGTACAAAAAACCAAAAAAAGAACAAACCATAAACATAAAAAAAAAAAAAAAAAGCTCGAACTGCCAAAACCACACGATTTCCTGAACAATAACCACACTCGCTACCAATGGCGTCCACAGGAAACTGAGATATGTAGATGATGACTTCCTGTATGGCGGTGACACAACACACAGATCACTGAAGAACGCCTTGAGGTTGCTTTCTGTCAATAACCGTCCTTCAGGAAATGTCGGCTGGCCTTCAACCAATATTTAGAGTTGTCCTTTAGAACCTTTTGCCCGGAAAATAAATATTGTGACTGCAATAGTCGCAAAACTACAACCCCTTGCTAAAAAAAATAAAAAAATAAAAAATAAATAAAAAAAAATGCTTCGAGGTGCCGTGACTTTATTTTTAAATAAAGGTGCAATACCTAAAAAAAAAAAAAAATAACTGTTCACATTTTCTATAAACAAAATTCCAAATTTACTTTAATAGATTGATGTTTGTTTGTGGTGCAATCTATATATATTTTTTTATTTTAATGTGTGACCTAAAAAAATTTTTCAAAAAATTTACTTTTTAAAAACAGGTGCACTGCTGTTTTTTTTTCTCTTTAAATGACTAATTTTGCATTTATTTTTGAAGGGACTTTGAAATAAAAATACAATGCTTAAAAATATACAACTATTTACTTTTTCTTTTAAAAAAAAATTCCAATTGTACTTAAAACAAATAGATCGTTTTTTAGGTCTATCACATTTTTGATTTATCAATCTAAAAGTATTTTAAAAATGGCTCAAAAAAATTAAATTAAAATTAAATAAAACTAGTGCTATGGCATAAAAAAAAGAAAAACAAACACTTTTTGGAAGTGTCATGGCTAATTTTGTATTTTTTTTTTTTTAAGAAACTTGTTAAAATAAAGGTGCACTGCTCAAAAAAAAAATATCACTACCAACTGTTATTTTTTTTTTCCAAGTTAAAAATGGTGCATTTATTTTTAAAGGGACTTTGAAATAAAGATGCGATGTTTAAAAATGTTTACATTTTCTTTGAAAAAAAAAAAAAATCCAATTGTACTTGAAACAAACAAATTGGAACCATGGAACAATTAGCTATTGTTAAAATACTTTTAGACTGGCATGTCAAAAATGCGATAGACATAAAAAGTCATCAAATGTTTGCCTTCCCAGCGCCTAGAGGCGCTAGAGACCCTGACAGCGCCTAGAGGCGATTCAGTTCGCATTGTGCGCTATACAAATATTTCATTCATTCATTCATTCATTCCCGATCTAAAAGTATTTTTAACAAAGGCTAACAGTTCCATGGAAAACAAAAATAAGTTTCTGGAGGTGCCATGGCTAATTTTGTATTTTTTTTTTTTTTTTTAAAGAACTTGTTAAAATAAAGGTGCATGGCTTAAAAATTCACAACCAACAGTTCCATTTAAAAAAAAAAAAGAAAAAAGAAAAAAAAAATTAATATGGCATTTATCTGTAAAGGGACTTTTTGAACTATATGTGCAGTGCTTAAAAACAAAAACGTACAACTGTTTAAATTTTCTTACAAAAATAAACCCAAATGTACTTAAGACGAGCAGTTTTTTTTTTAGGTCCATCACATTTTTGACTTGCTGATCTAAAACCTTTTTTTTTTTTTCTGCAAATAAGAGAAAGGCCTGTGGTAGGAAAATAAAACCCCAATGGTAGGGAAAAAAAAATAATGCATATAGTGCACATCTGATTATAAAATATAAAAAAAAAAAAAAAAAAAATAATAATAAAATATACCTCATGGTAATAAGTCACATTGTTGGCTACCTTTAGAATTTTTCAAGACTAGAAGATTTTGCCGAATTTGAACCCTGTTGACGGTCATAAAGCCTACAAGAGGATTGTAGAGTGGAAAAGGAAAAAAATAAAATAAAAAATAAAAAAGGCGTATGGCTCAGAATAGAATTATAGGCCACGAAATGATATTGGCGCGATGCCACGTCAAAGTCGTTGTCGGGATCCCTCAATGAACTCACAAATGCCAAATTTAAAGCAGAACTCCAGGCATTTAGGTAACCCTCCCCCCAGCCCCCTCCCCTACCCCCTGGACCATGTAGTCTCCTTATTGCCTACATATCTGAATACGTTAATTTAAGGAATGTAATGTAGCGGTCATGTGACCACTCAAGTCTCATTCTTCTCCTTCCTGTGGTATGGTGATGGGTGGGGGAGCAACGGTGATGCGGGGACTGCATGGGAGTGGCCCGGTGTGCTGCTTGGACCAATAGTGAAGACTAATGGCTACATTAAGTCCCCCCTTAAAAATCAATCATACTGGAGTTCTGCTTTAATACTCAAGCTTTGGTTGGTTGTTGGTTTGGTGTTACGTTGACGCTTTGTGGCCCTTGGAGGGCTTCCCGTAAAGCCGGTGACTTTGTTAGACACATTAGGCAGGTTGCAGATAAATGCAGTGTGATATGTGATATGCGGCACAGTGATTTTTTTGGTGACCACCATACACAAGCAAAAAAAAAAAATAACAAATGTTGTAGAGTGTTTGGTTTCAGCACTTTCAGCGTTACGTCATCAGACATAGGATCAAAGTCTAGTTCATGGCCTTGTATACGGCGTCAAAGTGACGAGTGTTCTTAGAAGGTAGGTTGGCCTCTGCTACATGGCTGAGGAGAGCTGGGCTTTCCCTTCCGAGGCGATGACCTCCTTGGCCACCTCGGCACAGTTGTCCTTCTCGCAGAGCTTCTCCTTCAGCTTGCACAACTCGTATTCGTGAAGGATCTTCTGCGTCAGGTACTTCTCACGCTTGATTCTGGCCTTCACTTCGGACGGGACGTCGGGGATCAGCCAAGCCACGAAGAACTTGACCACGAACACCACGTGCTGCAAGCAGGAAATAAATTCACTTGGTGAAGGACATAAATTCACTCGGTGAAGGACATAAATTCACTCGGTGAAGAACATAAATTCACTCGGTGAAAGACATGAATTCACTCGGTGAAAGACATGAATTCACTCGGTGAAGGACATGAATTCACTCGGTGAAGGACATGAATTCACTCGGTGAAGAACATAAATTCACTCGGTGAAGGACATGAATTCACACGGTGAAGGACATGAATTCACTCGGTGAAGGACATGAATTCACTCGGTGAAGGACATGAATTCACTCGGTGAAGGACATGAATTCACTCGGTGAAGGACATGAATTCACTCGGTGAAGGACATGAATTCACTCGGTGAAGGACATGAATTCACTCGGTGAAGGACATGAATTCACACGGTGAAGGACATGAATTCACACGGTGAAGGACATGAATTCACACGGTGAAGGACATGAATTCACTCGGTGAAGGACATAAATTCACATGGTGAAGGACATGAATTCACTCGGTGAAGGACATAAATTCACATGGTGAAGGACATAAATTCACTCGGTGAAGGACATGAATTCACTCGGTGAAGGACATGAATTCACTCGGTGAAGGACATGAATTCACTCGGTGAAGGACATGAATTCACTCGGTGAAGGACATGAATTCACTCGGTGAAGGACATGAATTCACTCGGTGAAGGACATGAATTCACTCGGTGAAGGACATGAATTCACACGGTGAAGGACATGAATTCACACGGTGAAGGACATGAATTCACTCGGTGAAGGACATGAATTCACACGGTGAAGGACATGAATTCACACGGTGAAGGACATGAATTCACTCGGTGAAGGACATGAATTCACTCGGTGAAGGACATGAATTCACTCGGTGAAGGACATGAATTCACTCGGTGAAGGACATGAATTCACTCGGTGAAGGACATGAATTCACACGGTGAAGGACATGAATTCACACGGTGAAGGACATGAATTCACACGGTGAAGGACATGAATTCACTCGGTGAAGGACATGAATTCACTCGGTGAAGGACATGAATTCACTCGGTGAAGGACATGAATTCACTCGGTGAAGGACATAAATTCACATGGTGATGGTTACTCGACCATAAAGTAGAACTAAAGCCAAAACATTTTGTATTAAGAAAAAGGAAGCTTTAGAATCCGTATTCGGTTTCTACTGCTGTCTGTGTCTCCACTGGAGCCACCAAGCCCTCTCCGCTTGTTCTGGTGACCACTTTCACTTGGACTGCAAGGGATGGAGATCCAAAGTTTGAGTTGTCACCAAAACAGGTATACCACTGAAAACTCTTGTGTTTGGAAGACAGGAATTGAAGGGTAATCAATGAAACACTGGCAGAAAAAAAATCAATAAAAAAAAAGAGAAAGAAGGTTTTATCATTTCTCCTGTTTCCAGAACTAAACCCCCCCCCCCCCCAAAAAAAAAAAAAAAAAAAAAAAAAAAAAAAAAAAATAGACAAGGGTTTTAACCTTTTCCTTTATCCAAAACTAAATCTAGGAAAAAAAAAAAAAAAAAATGACCAGGATTTACCCTATCCCTTCTCCTCTACCCAGAACTACGGTAAATCAAGAAAAAAAAAATACACACTCTTCTCTATGTAAAACGAAATAATAATAAAAAAAAAAAAAACACAAGGGTTTTAGCCTTTCCCTTCTCTATCCAGAACTAAATAATAATAATAAAAATAAAGGATTTTAACCTTTCTCTTCACCTCTATCCAAAACAAAATCTAAAAAAAAAAACCCCAAACAAAAACAGTTTTAGATGCATAGTAATTTAACCATTTTGGCTCTCATAACCATCATAATTGAAAAATGGATAATAATAATAAAAAAAATGTAAATAGGAAAAAGCTATTTTTTTTTTCTATACCAGTGGTAGTTAAAAAAAATAGTCTTACAGCAAATAAAATGTTAACGTTTTGTTCTGCAATTAATCTGATTAAAATAGCTGTTTCTAGGGCAAAGCATGGTGCATTAATTTGCAAATAAACATTTTTTTTATTTTTTTTTATATTTTAACACTTTATTATGTGACACCTAAAAAATAAACCTAATGAAATGAAAAACAAAATATTAAAAGAATATCTAAAAAAAAAAGGAAGGAAGGAAGGAAGGAAGGAAGGAAAGAAAGAAAGAAAGAAAGAAAGAAAGAAAGAAAGAAAGAAAGAAAGAAAGGAGAAAAAGAAAGAAAGAAAGAAAGAAAGAAAGAAAGAAAGAAAGAAAGAGAAAAAGAAAGAGAAAGAAAGAAAGAAAAAGAAAAAGAAAGAAAGAAAGAAAGAAAGAAAGAAAGAAAAGAAAGAAAGAAAGAAAGAAAAAAAGAAAGAAAGAAAAAGAATCAGAAAAAATAGCCAAGGGCAGAAGATGAGGAATAAGTCAATTAGCACTGACTAGGTTTAAGAATGGTAAATAAGGCATTAAATGAGAATATATTTTATTTTATTTTTACTTGCAAGTTTTCTGTCACTGAATGTCATATGCAGATAGAAGATCACACCCTTGGTCTGCATATGAATGAAATAGTAAATGCAATTAAATACATTGTTGCGTTGTATTTACGTTGTACTGACTTGCAGATTGTCTGCATCGTACACATGAGTGGATGCATTATGACAGCGGATCCTCCAGTCTAATATAAAACAATACCCGGCTGTCATTTTGACAGCCAGTTATTGCCAGTAACAACAGCAGTGGAGCTGTACGCAAGAGATCCATCTTAGAAATGTTGTTGAAGTTTTTTTTTATCTAGGATGTATCTCTTACGTTCAAAACCTTTAAGTGGAATAAAAAAAAATGTTTTTTTTATTCCTATTTCCAAAATCCATTTTATTTTATACATTTCTGAGATTACGCCCCCTCTCCTTTTTGAATTTTATTTCTCGAAGAAAGCCAAGTTTACTCTGCCTGGTTTGCCTGGGTCCGGCACAATGAATCTTTCCTCCAATGCTCTGAAGTTGGTGGTATGGTTGCCTCATCGCTCTTACCTCCATAATGATGATGAAGGCCATTTTGGCGGCCAGGACGTGCCAGTACTGCATGGTGTGCAGGTACTTCCTCTCGTGTTCCGGAGGATAGCGGTAATCTCGGTATCTGGTCAACAAAAAAAAAAAGAAACAAAGAAACTTTACTTGGATTTGGAGGTCTACCAAGGCTTCTCTACTGATAGAAACTCCATTCTAAACTAGAACTTTCCTATATTCTCTAATGACAGTGAGGCCTTGATCTATGTAAAGCCTATATAACATGTGGTTGGTTTCTGAAGCTGGAAGGGTCAAACTGCAAAGTGAAACCAGTTTCAGAGGGGCACACAAGAGGACGGGTTTTCCAACAAAGTAGCAAGCAAAGTAACAGCAAATATCATGTGGTGTCTACCCCTAGGCTGGGAACTTCAAATTTATTAATGAACATTGAATAGATTGCTAAAATTAGTTGGAATGGGTATTTCGGAATAAGGTGGATTTCTGGTCCTATGGTGAAATGCGTTAAGCATAATAGCTAAAGGAGTACTAGTGAAGAACGGGCATTTTTAGGAATCTGAATCTCCACCCATACTCTATAGAGATGGATCTAAAGGCCTCGAGCTCACGAAGGGCCTCCCGGTTGCCTAACGCGTTACCTAAATTACAAGGGACAGGGGACCTTATCGTGGCTGTATTCAGGCAGAGTTGGGAGGCCCCCCGTCTCACTGAAGTGGGCCTCGGGGTGGCCTAAACAGCTGGTCAAGTGAATTGTGACATCACGGTGCTTGGCGCCTTTTCAGCAAATTTGGAAGGATCTGCAAGGAGGGGGCGCGGGGGACGAGGAGGACCAAAGCCTACAGGCATTAACAGGTTAGTGTGTGACACAGTCAGTCATTCTACTGGAGGTCACAGATGTGATGTAAGGAGGGGCGAGTGGAGACCCTAAGGCAGTGATGGTGAACCTCGGCACCCCAGATGTTTTGGAACTACATTTCCCATGATGCTCCACTATACTGCAGAGTGCCAGAGCATCATGGGAAATGTAGTTCCAAAACATCTGGGGTGCCAAGGTTCACCATCACTGGCTTAGGCTATAAGAAGATTGCCAAGACCCTGAAACTGAGCTGCAGCGCGGTGGCCAAGACCATACAGCGGTATAACAGGACAGGTTCCCCTCAGAACAGGCCTCGCCATGGTCCACCAAAGAAGTTGAGGTCACGTGCTCAGCATCATATCCAGAGGTTGTCTTTGGGAAATAGACGTATGAGTGCTGCCAGCATTGCTGCAGAGGTTGTAGGGGTGGGGGGGTCAGCCTGTCAGTGCTCAGACCATACGCCGCACACTGCATCAAACTGGTCTGCATGGCTGTCATCCCAGAAGGAAGCCTCTTCTAAAGATGATGCACAAGAAAGCCTGCAAACAGTTTGCTGAAGGCAAGCAGACTAAGGAGATGGATTACTGGAACCATGTCCTGTGGTCTGATGAGACCAAGATAAAAGGTATTTGGTGTCAGATGGTGTCAAGCGTGTGTGGGGGCAACCAGGTGAGGAGGACAAAGACAAGCGTCTCTTGTTTACAGACAAGCATGGTGGTGGGAGTGTCGTGGTCTGGGGCTGCATGAGTGTTGCCGGCACTGGGGGGGGGGGGGGGGGGTGGGGGGGGGCTACAGATCATTGAGGGACGATATTGTAGCGGACAAAATCGGACATTTATTGGGGACCAGTGACACAGATACAGTGATCAGTGCTAAAAAAATGCACTGTCACTGTACTGACAATGGCAGGGAAGGAGTTAACATCAGGAGCGATCAAAGGGTTCACTGTGTTCCTAGGGAGTGTTTGCCAACTGTGTGGGGGATGGTTTAACTAGGAGAAGACGGAGATACGCGTTTCTGCTTAGCAAGAACGCAAGATCTCCATCTTCTCCTCAGAACGGTGATCTCCCTTGTTTACATAGGCTGATCGCAGTTCTGTCTGCCTCGAGAACGATCGGCGGGTCCCAGTGGACATCAGATCCTCCCGAGACCCACTGATTGGCTCCCGCTGTGTCCAGTCACAGCAGGAGCGGGTCACCGGTGGCACGCTCGCACGCACACCCCAGGCCTCGAAGAAAGAAATCACTTACAAGTACGCGATTTTGCGTATATGTAAGCGGTTAAAGTATAACTAAAGGCAGAACTTTGTGTTTAGTTTTGGATAAAGCGGAGAGGGATCAGAACCCCTGTCAGGTTTTTATCGCCGTGTGTGCCCCCCATTATCAGGATTCACCCCCTCTATTTGTCATGTCACAGTTATCACCAAATCCCAATCTTTGGGTTGTCCCCAGAGAAGTAATAGAGAGGAAATCATCCAATGGGGGGACACCAATTCTGACGACAACTAGGGATTCCCTTCGTTTGGAGGGATTTTCCTTTTCACTTCCTGTTGTGGCCGAGGGACAGGAAGTGAAGGGAAATCTCTACCAAAGGCCCACAGAAAACCATTCTCAGCTCTATGATGAATTGTAATCCTATATTCAGAACAGATTTAAAAAAAAAAGACTCGGGTGACGGAGCGATCGATCTTCCCACCTGCACTGGGTGACGTTCATCAGGTTTTCCAGCGGCATGCTTTGCTCATTAAAGTCCGAAACGTTGAAGACGGAGAGGCTGCTGTTGATGTAGCCGGACATGGGGATCCTCTCGTTTTCGGAATAGGCGTAATCATGTCGGAGGTGAAAGCCACGATAAAAGCCTAAAAGGGGGAAAAAAAAAAAATCAGCATAAAATACAAGATAAAAAAAAAAGAGGCATCGATGTAAAACCACCGACTGGGTGACATTCATTGGTCTATTCATAAAACGCGTCAGCAACACTAAACACAATTCCACTATATGTTTTCTATCAGATTCATTCCTCTAGCCCCATCTAGTGGCCAAAATGCTGTACATTTCCTCATTGAGGTATTCAGATAACTATATATTTGAAGCTGTAGCAGCAATTTTGAGCCTGCGTGCATTTCATGTGTCTGAACGTCATCAGCCCCTCCCCCTCCCCCTTCTGATCTGTACTATCATTGGCCCACCTCTCACACTTATTCACTTTCTTCTGCCATCAATCGTTTTTTTTCTCTATGCCCTGTGTGGCTTGTGTCAGTCACTGCTATTCCCCCCGAGTATTATATGCAAACATCTCCAGGATCCCTGCCCAGCAATTGGGAGCTGTGGATTTTAGCTGTGCAATCTGCTGCTCAGTTGCTAAATTACTGCAGATTTAAACTGTGTAATCTGCTGATCAATTGCTACATTACTGCAGGTTTTAGCTCTGCAATCTGCTGATCAGTTGCTGTGCAATCTGCTAATCTGTTGCTAAATTACAGCAGATTTTTGCTGTGCAATCTGCTAATCAGTTGCTAAATTATTACAGATTTTAGCTGTGCAATCTGCTAATAAATTGCTAAATTTCTGCAGATTTTGGCTGTATAATCTGCTGATCTGTTGCTAAATTACTGCAGATTTTAGCTGTGCAATCTGTTGATCATTTTGCTAAACTACTGCAGATTTAAACTGTGCAATCTGCTAATCAGTTGCTTAATTATTGCATATTTTAATTGTGCAATCTGTTTATCATTTGCTAAATTATAGCAGATTTTAGCTGTGCACTCTGCTGATTGGTTGATAAATAACTGCATATTTTAGTTGTGCAATCAGCAGATTGCACAGCTAAAATCTGCAAAAAAATAAACTGATCAGCAGATTGCCCAGCTAAAATCCGCCGTAATTTAACAACAGATCGGCAGATTGGTTGATAAATACCTGCAAATTTTAGTTGTGCAATCTGCCGATCAGTTGTTAAATTATGGCGGATTTCAGCTGGGCAATCTGCTGATCAGTTGCTTAACCCTTTAACGTTCTGCTCCACCTTTTGGTAACACACATTTTGAGTCACGCGTACGCATTGAAAAATGTGGACTTTAAAGGGTTAATTATTGCAGATTTTAGCTATGCAATCTGTTGATCATTTTGCTAAATTACTGCAGATTTAAGCTGTATAATCTGCTGATCAGTTGCTAAATTACTGCAGATTTTAGCTGTGCAATCTGTTGATAATTTTTCTAAATTACTGCAGATTTTAGCTGTGCAATCTGTTGATAATTTTGCTAAATTACTGCAGATTTTAGCTGTGCAATCTGTTGATAATTTTGCTAAATTACTGCAGATTTTAGCTGTGCAATCTGTTGATAATTTTGCTAAATTACTGCAGGTTTTAGCTGTGCAATCTGCTAATCAGTTGATAAATTATTGCAGATTTTAGCTGTGCAATCTGTTGATCATTTGATAAATTACTGCAGATTTTAGCTGTGCAATCTGCTGATCAGTTGCTAAATTACTGCAGGTTTTAGCTGTGCAATCTGCTAATCAATTGATTAATTATTACAGATTTTAGCTATGCAATCTGTTGATCATTTTGCTAAATTACTGCAGATTTAAGCTGTATAATCTGCTGATCAGTTGCTAAATTACTGCAGATTTTAGCTGTGCAATCTGTTGATAATTTTGCTAAATTACTGCAGGTTTTAGCTGTATAATCTGCTGATCAGTTGCTAAATTACTGCAGATTTTAGCTGTGCAATCTGCTGATCAGTTGCTAAATTACTGCAGATTTTAGCTGTGCAATCTGTTGATCATTTGCTAAATTACTGCAGATTTTAGCTGTGCAATCTGCTGATCAGTTGCTAAATTACACTCTGCTAGTGTGGGGGTGGGGAAGGGGAGGAGCATATTATTTTCTCAAAGGGAAATGCAGCCTTTTTCATGGTTACTTTTTTGGCATTCACATTTTCCAAGCAAGGATGAGGAGAGACAGGTCCTCTTACTCACATTGGTCACCACGGACAGGATGGCCATCGAGTTGAGGATATCCTGCCACACTCCGATGCTGTGAGCCTTCGCCGCAAACGGTCGTCTGAACTGCGTGGTGAGCTTCCAGGCATCGACGCGGATCTCCAGGATGTTGTTGAGCAGGGCGAGAAGAGGGGCCAACGGGAAGGAGGCCACGAAGAGGGTGATGAACCCAAACTGAATGACTAGAAGGAAAGAAGAAAGTCGGGTAAAAACCCTCCAAAATATTCATGGAAAAGCTCCGACTTCTATAGAGGAAGTGACCTTCACCACCATTTTTAAACGGGGATCGGTCCTCTGCATCGGCTGCCATTCCAAGCTAAAGGAGACACAATACCAACGTCCCCCCTCCCAATTTTCAAGGGAGAGACAAATAGTGTTGGGACGTTTTAGGTCCCTCAAAGAAATGTCATGACATAGACAAGTACTAAACGTTAACCCTTTAGTCACATTTAACCCCGACCAAAAAAATGGCCTCCATGATCGAAGGAACTGAAATCCAATGAATGAAAGAGGCAGGGGGCTGACCAAAAAAAAGAGGTGGAGCTTAGCAGATTGGTTTTTGAAGTCTCTCCTACCACTGGTGTGGCCTTCGTTCTCCTCGAAAACCTTTTGAACCTCCAACTGTGAGTCTCACGCTACAAGGCCAATCGTAAAAAAGAATCGAGAGAACGTTGTAGGAGGAGCTGAATCCAAACGGTTTTATTTAAACTTCAGTGTGACCTGGCATATGAACATAGTCTAGGGGGCAAACTAGAAAAAAGAAAAGCAAAAGATGTCCGAGTGAAGAGCCCCAACACCAGTGGTAGAGAGTCCAAAATACATTCTTAGAAAAATACTGAAAACCACAAACCAACACGTTTCGGGTCTCCTTCATCAGGGTCAAAAGAATCTCTGTAAGCTGGAGAAATGAATTGGAATGATACCAGACTCAATGGAGTTCCGTGATACAAAGATAAGTCTATATGTATCCGTAATAAGGCTGGTTGAGTTTTGCAGCCTTTCCTACCATTGTTGTGGCCTTCGTTCCCCTCTAAATCTTTTGAGCCTCCAACTGTGAGTCTCGTGCTACAAGGCCAAAGAGTATTTTACCACCAGGTCCATATTTCATTTACACAATACCAATGAGATTTCTTACTTTGCCCTTTTATTTTAGAACACCCCTCTCCTGAAGAAGCATTTAAGCGAAACACGTTGGGACTAAGAATCTGTACACAGAGCACCACTGTCAGCTTCGTTTTGAGATCACTGCTCTATATTGGCTGTCATTCTCGACTAAAGGAGACTCGCAGTTGCACAAAATAACAATGTTCCCTCAATTTCAAAGGGAAGACAAATAGTGTTGGGACTTTTTAGGTCCCTCAAAGAAATATCATGACATAGACAAGTACAAAACGTTAACCCTTTAGGCTCATTTAACCCCAACCAAAAAAATGGCCTCCATGATCGAAAGAACTGAAATCCAATGAATGAAAGAGGCAGGGGGCTGACCAAAAGAGGTGGAGCTTAGCGGATTGGGTTTTGAAGTCTCTCCTACCACTGGTGTGGCCTTCGTTCTCCTCGAAACCTTTAGAGCCTCCAACTGTGAGTCTCACGCTACAAGGCCAATTGTAAAAAAGAATCGAGAGAACGTTGTAGGAGGAGCTGAATCCAAGCGGTTTTATTTAAACTTCAGTGTGACCTGGCATACGAACGTAGTCTAGGGGGCAAATTAGAAAAAAATAAAATAAAAGATGTGAAGAGCCCCACACCAGTGGTAGAGAGTCCAAAATAAATTCTTAGAAAAATACTGAAAACCACAAACCAACACGGGTCTCCATCAGGGTCACAAGAATCTCTGTAAACTGGAAAAATGAATTGGAATGATGCAAGACTCAATGGATTTCCGTGATACAAAGATAAGTCTATATGTATCCGTAATAAGGCTGGTTGGGTTTTGCAGCCTTTCCTACCATTGGTGTGGCCTTCGTTCTTCTCTAAATCTTTTGAACCTCCAAATGTGAGTCTCGTGCTACAAGGCCAAAGAGTATTTTACCACCAGGTCCATATTTCATTTACACAATACCAATGAGATTTCTTACTTTGCCTTTTATTTTAGAACAACCCTCTCCTGAAGAAGCATTTAAGCGAAACACGTTGAGACTAAGAATCTGTGCACAGAGCACCACTGTCAGCTTCATTTTTAGATTACTACTCTATATTGGCTGCCATTCTCGACTAAAGGAGACTCGCAGTTGCACTATAACAATGTTCCCTCAATTTCAAAGGGAAGACAAATAGTGTTGGGACTTTTTAGTTGGAAGTTCTCTCATAAAATGTCATGACACAAACAAGTACCTAAAAATTCTTTAGTCACACTTGGCCCTCAATCAAAAAAATGGCCTTCATGGTTTGAAGAACTAAAATCCAATGAATAAAACGGGAGGGGGCTGGCCAAAAGAGAGGAAGATTAGCAGGTTGGGTGTGGCCTTGGTTCTCCTCCAAATCTTTTGAACCTCCAATTGTGAGTCTTACAAGGACAAGGGTCTCCTGGGACAAATCTATGATGATTACAGTGGTGCACTGTGGGTGTATTCTTAGTCTAAATGCGTTTCGCGTAAAGGCTTCTTCAGGAGAGAGGTGTTCTAACATAAAGGGCAAAAAAGACAAAATAGGACATCTCATCAAGCCAATCTGACCAACACTGGACAGCAAGTGTGTTATACATTAGCAACACAAAACTTCCTAAAATCAAAGGCAACAATAATGTTCACACTGATCATATAAGTGATAGCACTCGGTCAAACTGGTGCTCAATTATAGGTAATAAATTTACCACAGATATGCTGTGTCCTGGTATACTTCTAGGCATTTATAACCCCCGGAAACCACAAAAAACTCCATCAAATAGATGGGTGCTGGGTGCAAAACACTCTTGCTGTTCAATGTTGGTCTAATTGGCTTGATGAGATGTCCTACTTTGTCGTTTTGCCTTTTATTTTAAAACTCCCCTCTCCTGAAGAAGCCTTTAAGCGAAACACGTTGAGACTAAGAATGTGTCCACAGTGCTACACCGATCATCCTAGTTTTGTCTCAGGAGACCCTTGGCCTTGTAGCACAAGAGTCACAGTTGGAAGTTCAAAACATTTAGAAGAGAATGAAGGCCACGTCAATTGCAGGAGAGGCTGCAAAACCCAACCTGCTAATCTCTGCCACTTTTTGGTAGCCCCCAGCCCCTTTCATTCATTGGATTTCAGCTCTATCACTCAAGGAGGCCATTTTTTCGGTTCGGGTTAAGGACTGACTTTAAGTACTTGTTTGTGTCATGACATTTCTTTGAGAGATCTTCCACCTAAAAAGCCTCCACACGATTTGTCTTTCCACTGGAAAATTGGGGGAGTCTTGGTATTGCGTAAATGAAATAGGCATGTGGTGATAAAACACTCTTTTACCCTTGGCTTTGTAGGATGAGATTCAGTTTAAGGAGGTTCAAAAGATTTAGACGAGAACGAAGGAAACACCAACGGTAGGAGAGGCTGCAAAACCCAGCCGGCCTTATTACACAAACATATAGACCAGCCTTTCTCAACCAGGGTTCCACCGAACTCTAGGGTTTCTCCACAAAGGAGCAATTATGGCCTCTTGGATAAGTAACCACTGACATCCATGGTCTTGTTAGCTATCTGTAAGAAAAAGAGTCTTCCCACTGACCACAAATGTAAGGATCGTTCTTCTCGGTGATCATCACACTAATGTACCATTAGCTGTCCATATAATAATTATTAGCCGGGGTTCCCTAGGACTGGAAAGGTATTTCAAGGGTTCCCCCCATGTTAAAAAGTTTTAGAAAGTCTTCTTAAGCCTATCTTTGTATCATGAAACTCCATGGAGTCTGGAATCATTCCAACTCATTTCTCCATCTTACGGAGATTCTGGTTGCCCTCATGAAGGAGACCTGAAATGTGTTGACTTGTGGTCTTCAATAAAATAAACAGGTGGATTAGAAGAACTGATTTTGGACTCTCTACCACTGGTGTGGGGCTCCTCCCTCAGAAATCCTTATGTTTCAAATTTGTCCCCTAGACTTCTATATCATTCCCCTTCATTCATATCCCACGTCATACTGCAAGATTAAATGAATCTCTTGGATTCAGCCCCCTCCTGCAACCAATACAATTTTCTCTTGGTTACAACTGATGGTTTTGAGGAATCAAATGACCACCAGTATAAGGGGCTACAGATGTACACCATGGAAAAGCTTGAAGTTCTTTACTTTCAAGTCAATAGAATTTTGGAAGACCGCTATATTTGCTCTACTCGATTCTTTTCTATTCTTATAATTTTCTATTCTAATTTATTATTTTCTATTCTATTTTATTCCTTTATTTTCTAGTTTATTCTATCCTTTTCTATTCAATTAGGTTATATGCCTTTATTTTCTATCTTTTTTTTCTATTCTTTTCTATTCTATTAAGCAGCATCTTATTTCACTTTTATACCTTACTGTATTTATTGCAATATGTTTCCGATTTGAATTCGAATTTGAAATAATTTTCCAAATTCGAATTTGAAATAATTTTCCAAATTCGAATTTGAAATAATTTTCCAAATTCGAATTTGAAATAATTTTCCAAATTCGAATTTGAAATAATTTTCCAAATTCGAATTTGAAACAATTTTCCAATTCAAAATAATTTTCCAATTCAAATTTGAAATAATTTTCTAATTCTAAAAGTTCTAAAAATTTGTTTCGTTAAAATGCGTTACTATCGTTTTTCAGAAATTCGGATACATCTGAATCTTCAAATCTTATGAATCGAAATTCAGACAAAAATTTTGTCCGAATTTAGATTCATAACGAAACGAATCGCATATGTCAATAAGCAGCATTCTTCCTAGTGACAATCACCTCAATGTACCGTGAACTGTAGATACGGTAATTTTTAACAGGGGATTCTCGGAGATCAGAAAGTCATTTCAAGCGTTCGCCTCTCGTAAAAAAAAATAAAAAAAACTTGGAAAAGGGCGGTCCAACCGCTTCACATAATGTAGACAAGTATCTATCTCACCCATTTCCAGGTACTCATAGAAAAGTCCCAAGTGTCCGAAGACCTGCATGTCATAGTCCTGCTCCCAGCGGCTGTACAGGTTCTCTGGGCTGTTCCTGGCTCTCCGGCGCCCCCACCAGTTCAAGATCCACCTGTAACATAGGAAAAGGGTCACAGACCACCAACGATGCACAATAAAAATAAAATAAAGGGGTTTTGACAAACAAGGTAATTAGTTTCAGACTTCCAGCCTTCCCTTCAGTCTTTCACAGGTGTCCCGGCTCCTCTCCTGAACTGAAATGGCTTCCTCTGTGAGCGTCTCACAATGTGCATCCAACAGAAGATAATTGAAAAGTTACATTATCTGTGTAGTAGTTTTTTCTGGTTAATGGTGGTCTACAACAGTGGTTCTCAAACCTGTCCTTAAGTACCCTCAACAGGCCATGTTTTCGGAATATCTCTTACATTAAATAGCTGTCTAAAATACCAAGTCATCGACTCAAAGCACCTGTGCAAGATAAAGGAAAACCTGCAACCATAGCCTGCTGGGGGTATTTGAGGACAGGGTTGAGAACCACTGGTCTACAAAATTTCAGCTGCACATATATTATTAGCAGGGTTCCCTGAAACATGAAAGTTATTTCAATGTTCCCTCCATGTTTAAAAAGGTTGTGTCGCCCTAGGGCAGGAGTAGGCAACCTCGGCCCTCCGGCTGCGGTGAAACTACAAATCCCATCATGCTTCTGCCTCTCGGAGTCATGCCTGTGATTGCCAGGGTCTTGCAATGCCTCATGGGACTTGTAGTTTCAAAACGGCTGGAGGGCGGAGGTTGCCTACCCCCTGCCTTAGGGGGTCTCCAAATCTTTATAATATGATTTTTAAAGGAAGACAGGATGCAAGTTTATTAAAATATTTTAAAAATCAATGAAATTTTTTTTATTTCTACTCACGGAACAAAAGCTTCTTGGATGTTCCCCCAGATCTGCTTTCCAGCCATGACGATGGTGAGCTGTGTGGTGAGCTCTATAAGACAACCGGCCGGGTCACACTGAAGGGGTCAAAAATAAAAAACGAAGTCAATACTGATGATGTGTTAATCATCGTAGTGTGGGAGTAGGACAGATTTTTCAAGTCGCTCACCTAGAGCCGATACCAACACAAGGCCCATACAGGAACATTCTCTAAGAGGACAGGACTCACCTCCTCATTCCTCCACTGGTTGAACATGTAGGTGTACCCTCCTGGGAAGCCCACAAATTTGCCCTTGAAGAATGCCACGTAGAAACAAGAAGAATAGTAATTGACGAACTGGAAGAGGAACATTTTCATGGTGAGGCGGTTCTCGTATTCCAGATGCGTCCTGGGGATTTCTGTGGGGAAATGAAGGACATTTTAGGTGGTGATGGTAATGGTCTAGGCCAACCTTTCTCAACCTTTTCAACACAGAGGAACCCTTGAAATAGTTCTCCGGTCTCGAGGAACCCTTGCTAAAAATTAGAGATCTGCAACTCATGATACATTAGCGTGATGGTCAGTGAGAGGAATGGTCCTTAAACTTGTGGTCATTGGGAAGAATTACAGATAGCTAAAAAGATCAATGGTGTGAGTGGGAACTTATCTGAGAGGCAGAAATTGCCCAATGCTGAAGGAATCCCTAGCAACCTCTGGAGGAACCCTGGTTGAGAATCACTGGTCTAGGAGAAGACAAGTCTACGAAAACCCATGAGCATTGTTCAGTCTCAACTTATACATTCGTATGTAGAGCATCTGCTACAGAAAACATTTACCAAGACTCTAAAAGCTTTCTTAAAGTGGAGTTCCACCCAGAGATGGAACTTCCGCTGATCAGGTTCCTCCCCCCCCCCCCTCCGGTGTCACATTTGGCACCTTTCAGAGGTTAGCAGATACCTGTCTAATCCAGGTATTTGCTCCCACTTCCGGTGAAAAACCGCCGCAGTATTCGTGTTGAGCAGCGGCATATCTGGCCCCTCCTCTGTCCCCCCCCCCCGCGAGCTGTCTTCTGGGAGTCGGCTTCGGGTGGGGACATTACAGGCTCCCTGGACAGGTAAGTATCGTTTTTTTCAAAGTCAGTAGCTGCAGTATTTGTAGCTGCTGACTTTTAATTAATTATTTTTTCAGGCGGAACTCAGCACCGGACAATTCTCCCCCTTCATGACCAGGACATTTTTTGCTATTCAACACTGCACTACTTTAACTTGTAATTGAGCTGTCATGCAACACTGTAACCACATTGAATTTATATAATTTTTTTTTACACAATAAGAGCTTTCTTTTGGTGGTACTTAATCACAACACAATCCATACAGGGTGCCACCCCCCTAATCCATGGGATTTTATTTTTTGAAGCACATGATTAGAGTCTGAAGCTCTAATTGGCTTACAAAAAAGGCACCCTGAGGTGCTGCAGCTCAGTTTCAGGGTCTTGGCAATTTTCTTATAGCCTAAGCCAGTGATGGCGAACCTTGGCACCCCAGATGTTTTGGAACTACATTTCCCATGATGCTCGACTACACTGCAGAGTGCATGAGCATCATGGGAAATGTAGTTCCAAAACATCTGGGGTGCCAAGGTTCGCCATCACTGGCCTAGGCCATCTTTATATAGAGCAACAATTTTTTTTTTTTTTCAGATCCTCAGAGAGTTCTTTGCCATGAGGTGCCATGTTGAACTTCCAGTGACCAGTATGAGAGAGTGAGAGCGATAACAACAAAATGTAACACACCTGATCCCCATTCACACCTCAGACCTTGTAACATGAATGAGTCACATGACACCGGGGAGGGAAAATGGCTAATTGGACCCAATCTGAACATTTTCGCTTAGGGGTGTACTCACTTTTGTTGCCAGTGGATTAGACATTAATGGCTGTGTGTTGAGTTATTTTGAGGGGACGGCAAATTTACACTGTTATACAAGCTGTACACTCACTACTTTACATTGTAGACAAGTGTCATTTCTTCAGTGTTGTCACATGAAAAGATAGAAGAAAAGATTTACAAAAATGTGAGGGGTGTACTTACTTTTGTCAGATACTGTAATATAAACAAAAAGTGTGTGCAAAAAGTACAAAATGAGCCACTGCTGACCGCGTATGTGCTCCCACACTTAAAACAAATGAAAGGAATGTTTGGTTCTAGTTCGGACCTTACACAGGGTGTCCCAAAAGTCTCCATACATACAATTTTTTAATTACTATTAAAACTTTACAAAATATTAAATTACAAAATGTTACAAAATATTTACAATAAATGTACATTTAGCTACAATTTTCAAATTTTTCCACAATGTTTGGCGGATTTTGGGACACCTTGTATTTTGTGCAATCCTGAGAGTTCCGTCAGAGAACAGACGCGGATTCCATCACCGGCGTGTGACTACCGGTACTTCTCAACCAGAGATAAAATGTAGCACGTCGTTATTTACCCTTCACACGAGTCTGCTGTGGATGTCTTCACTTGTCTGTAGATGGAGGTCAGCTCTGGTCAGCTCTCAGAGGTCTCTATATTGTCTGGGACTCAAACGGCATTACTTAGTCCTAGAACAGTGATGGCGAACCTTGGCACCCCAGATGTTTTGGAACTACATTTCCCATGATGCTCAACTACACTGCAGGGTGCAAGAGCATCATGGGAAATTTAGTTCCAAAATATCTGGGGTGCCAAGGTTCGCCATCACTGTCCTAGAAGTTGGAATATATCACACCGGTCCTCTGCCTGCTTTTTACAGCACCGGAAATGACTGGCCGCCGGCTCCGCCCATTTCCTGCGACCACTATTATCAATTATGACCCAATATTTGCTACTACCGCCTCATACACCGAGATTCATAAATGCGATTTTCTTTTTTACCTGTCCTAATATTTGCAAATTCTCTTGCCATGATTGTAAATCACCCCCTTCCCCCGTCTCCCTTTTCTCACCCTGTGCTGCCAGAGGGGTCACAATGCTCTTTACTAATGCAGATTCTTCCTGACTGGGCTATGTATGAGCAACAACACACTGGCAAAGATCCAACCTGTGCCGCTCCACCTTCAATGAAGGCCATCTAAGCAGCTACCTCTCCAGCAACCAGGGCCTGAAACAAGTTAAGCCTCATACACACGGTCGGACTTTGTACAAGCTTTTCCATGGACTTTTTTTTACAAAGGGCGTGGTCCACAAGTTTGTATTGCATACACACGGTCGGACTTTTTGACAACAAACACGAACGTAATGACGTCACAACGTACTAGCGCCACTTCAAAAGACGACGTTCAATGACTCCAGTGCCACCTTTGGTCAACTTCTGTATTGTAGTCTGATCTTTTGCATTGGTTCTGAGCATGGCGTGTTTGTACCTTGTACAAAAGTCCGATGCTTTTGCGTACACACGGTCGGACTTTGCTCCATCGGACTTTTGTTGCCAGAAAGTTTGTCCGTTCGCACAGCCAACAAAAGTCCAATGAAAACAGAAGAAGTTTGTCCAATGGAGTGTACACACAGTCGGATGTTGCTCCAAAACAGCTAATTTGCATGTTTGTTGTCAAAAAGTCCAACCGTGTGTACGGGCCTTTAGAATGACAGCAGTAGGAAGTAATTGGCTAACAGATAAGACACTCCCAGTCAGGGCCTGGATCACCTGCTGGTGGCACTGTGCTTCCCAAAATGCAAGATTGTCATTCCGGTGTCCACCAGCGGGTGTCTCCCAGCAGATCCCAGGAATCAGTTCCCACCTGATGCTGGCTGCTGGGAGGGTAGTTAGGTCCTCCATTACTAGTGCCTCTCACTCCAGTGTTTTGCTCTCCTGCCAGATATTGTGTGCCATTTATTCTGATCCTAAAAATACTGGATGAACCCTCTGCACACTGCTATATACCCTTTCCAGTATTTGTAGTGTTAATATGTGGTCACACCCCTTTAGCGCCTGATAGATTATATGCATGTAGAAGCTATTGGGATCTGAGCACAGGTATATCTTTCTTTCTGATTTATTCTGATCCTGACCCTAATCTTGCTTCCTGCCCGGCATTCTGTACCCTGCTGCCTCATATCTGCTCTGCTCATTTCTGATCCCAGCCCTGGTTTCCCCTTGCCATCTGCTCCTGTTACCTTGTTGATGTGTATTCCCCATTTTGCATATATTGTATAAAGTTAGCTTATTAATTAGTAGACATGTGCAATTAGTTTAGTTCCAAATTCGTTCAATGAATTTTGACAAATTCGTTAATTTCGGAATTTTGAAAATTCAGAATTTCGGAAATTCGATATTTCAGAAATTCGATATTTCAGAAATTCAAAAATGTTGAAATTCAAAATTTCGTAAATTCGAAAATAGGAAATTCAAAAATTTGGAAATTCAAAAATCCAAAAATAAGAATGACAATCTGAAGATTCAAAAGAATGAAAATCTGAAAATTCAAAAAACCTAAAATCTAAAAACTATTAATAAATATTAAATTATAGGTTATTGAAATTTCCTTTCAAATTTGGCTGTTAGTGAACATATTTGAACGAATTATCTGAAATAACCAATGCCGTATCTAAACTAATGGAATGCAACAATCTAATAATAATAAATAACATTAATAAAACCCTTTTTTTATTATTATTTATTATTAATTTGTTCCATTCCATTTGTCTAGCTGCGGCATTCGTTATTTCGCATAATTCGTAACTTCAGATAAATTCATATTCGTTATGTTCACAAACAGCCACATTTAAAAGGAAATTCCAATACCTATAATTTAATAGTTAGTTATTATTAGTTAGTTATTATTTTGAATTTTACTGATTTTCTTTTTTTTTCCAGCATTTTGAATTTCAGAATTTTAGAATTCCAAAAATTTGGAATAAAATAAAAAAAAAAAGAAATTCAAAAAATGGGAAATTCAAAAAAATCGTAAATTCTAAAAAATCACAAATTCAAAAAACGCAAATTCAAAAAAAATCTGAAATTCAAAAATTCGGGAAAAAAAAAAAAATCAAAAAAAGGAACACAAACACATTTTTTGTCAGTACACATGTCTAGTAATTAGGCTTAGCAGAAAATATGTGAGCAGACTTCTGGTATTTATACAGGCAGTATAAAGGGCATCTATAGGATTTTCATAAAATTTCCTAATTTATTGGCCATGTTTGGTCTCGTATCTCTGCTGAGTTTTTGATTTCAGTTCTCTTATTGTTCTGGAACACTTATTGTATCCATCTCTATTGCATTGGATTTCGTTATGTACAGCATGGGTCCCCAACCCCCAAGCCATGGACCAGCACCAGCCCTTGATCTGTTGGGAGGCCGGGCCACGTGGCATGGGGTTGGCAGCAAACGAACAAGGCTTGATCTGTATTTGCAGCCACCTAGCATTGCCATCTGGGCTCCACTTCTTGTCTGGTCTGTGATGGGAGCCCCGTGAACGGCAGGCGAGCGAGTGAAGCTCCGTTCCCAATCAGTGGCGTATACTCTCCTCCTTCTAATGCCCCTAAGGACCCAACAAACAAATACAGGTCTTGGAAAAAAAAAAAAAACCCTTCTACCAGGTGTAAAGCAAGGAGAGATGAATGGATGATCGGAGGTGGAGCTCTGTGCAGTGATCCACTCACTAATAGGGTTTTCATAAGAAAGTAAATTCCTATTAAAACCCTACCAGTGAGTGGTAACCATATCACCCACCCCCATCAACACCACCAACCCCCCTGCAGAAACCCCCTCTCCCACTTCGCCCTCCATGGTCCCTGGAAAAATTTTCTGCCATGTAACTGGTCCCTGGCATCAAAAAGGTTGGGGACCGCTGAATAAAGCAGTGGCGTCACTAGGGGGTGGCTTTTGGGCTATAGCTCCGAATCTGGGGCCCATAGCCCAGAGACTCTGCATGGGTCCCCAAGGGGAGGGGAGGCTCCTTGGGGACCATGATGAAAGGGGGAGGCTCTCTGGAGACCCTGATTAAAGGGGAGGCTCTCTGGAGACCCTGATATTAAGGGGGCGGCTCTCCGGGGACTCTAATGTAAAAGGAGGCTCTCTAGGAACCCTGATGTAAGTGAGGAGGCTCTCTGGGGACCTTGATGTAAGGGGGGTCTCTCTGGGGAACCTGATGTAAGGGGGGGGGCTCTCTGGGGATATATATATATATATATATATATATATATATATATATATATATATATATATATATATATATATATATATAATATATACACACACACACACACACACATATCACTGTATATACATGTGTATGCCCACAAAAGCTTATGACTTTCTTTACTACACTGCTATGGGCTCCAGCCCCAGATCTTTTGTAGACCTACCAACGCCCCTGGAATAAAGTATGTTTTAATGTCTTGATAGTGACATCTAGTGGCAATTCAGTGTAACTACAACTTGTTATTACTGTATTTCTGAGTGGTACAATCCAGTTTACCTGTATGTTGGAACTAGTTGGTTTAATTTTTCGATATACATATTCCTTCCTTTTCATGTTTCCTTTAATAAGTTACTGACCATCATAATGGGCACAAGACTTAGATGATTATTCACTTCAGATGACCAGTGAATACTCCATGCACTGCATTTTAAGAAACAAAACTATGTTGGATTAAGCTGCCACCTCTTATTGAGGGCCGCTTCGCGTGCATTCCGAGTTTAAGAGCCTGTTGAATGAGCTGGCAAATGCAAGGGAATGAGCAAAAAGTAGTGCAAGCACTACTTTTGCAAATAACGCCGCTGCAAACCGCATGATACTGTGGTGAAATGCGGTTCGGTGGCCGTAAATGGGCTGCATTGTCAAGATGTATTTAGGGTGCCCATAACAATCAATGGCACCCACATACGCTTTGCAAGGGCAACGCGTTCCTGCGCCGAGTTTGAGTGTGAACTTGGCTCTGAAGCATTAAGCTGCTTGTGGAGGGGGGTTATTCAGCAAGTGACCGTAATACTGGCTGGATAGACCAAAGTCTAATGCAGGTATGCCAATGCGTAAAGTGGTGCTGGAAAAAAACGGAACACTTACCCATGTCGGTAATCCATATGGCCACTCGTTCGTAAAGGAAGTTCAGGATCATGATGATGATAAAGTTCAGGCAGGACGCGGTCACTGAGGTCGCCAGCTGAGGGGTGAGCAATCGGCTGATTGGCTGCAGCGTGTCGTTGTTTTCCATGACGCTGGCGAATGCCGCGTACACCGCCAGTCGATATACTATAATGGCGATCATGCTGGCTATGATCAGTAGGATCTGCAGGGCACACGGTACGAGGTTAGTGTCTGCGATGGCATAAAACTGATGACATAAAAAGCGAAGAGATAAAACGAAAGACACGCCCAGAAATTAAATTTCTCCTTTCCATTCCGGGTGGAACAGGATTGGATGATGTGAACTGCCTGACAATTTTAAGCACCAGAAAACATTTTCCAGCACTTGAGTTTGGCCCATCTACTCTAATGGATGGGAGTACCAGCATTGCCAAGAAATGATCATTTTGTCCCAGAACTTTTTTTAAAGTGAACCTGTTGCCCTTTCTACACTTTTAAAGTGAACCTTTTCCCTAAGGAAATTCAAAGGCTGCCCTTGCTGACCTGAAAATGCTAGTTGCCCGGCCTTGCTGAACCCCTATGACCCCATTTTTCCATCTCTAGGTCACAAATCTGGAACATTTCTACAGATTCAAAAAAAAAGTCAGAAGTCTTTATCGGTGTACTTGTTGGGGGCTCAGAGACTCAACGGACCGAAGTCCAAGGTTCAGCATGACAGCCAATTAGCATGTGAAGAATGAGAGCTTCTGCTTTAGGCCCCTTTCACACTGGGGCGGGAGCGGCGTCGGCGGTAAAGCGGCGCTATTTTTAGCGCTGCTTTACCGTCGTTTTAGCGGCAGTATTTGCCCGCTAGCGGGCGGTTTTAACCACCGCTAGCGGCCAAAAAAAGGGTTACTTTGCCGGCGGTATAGCCGCACTGCCCCATTCATTTCAATGGGATTTCAATGAGCGGTATATAAACCGCTCCAAAGATGCGGCTAGCAGGACTTTTTTCACCGTCCTGCTAGCGCACCGCTCCAGTGTGAAAGCCCTCCGGCTTTCACACTGGAGTGAAAGGGGCCGGATTTTTTCAGGTGCTATTTTTAGCGCTGTAGCGCCTGAAAAATACCCCAGTGTGAAAGGGGCCTTAGGGTTTCTCTAAGGAAAGGTAATGTAAGGGGCTCGTTCATACCTGAGGCTATACTGCCCACCCCTCTGAAGACAGGGGCGGATCCAGGGGGGGGCAACGGGCCAATTGCCCCCCCCGAGAATACCGGCAGGCTGGTTCCGCGGGTCCAATCGCGGCCGGTTCCGCGGGTACCAGCGGGCCGGTTCCGCGGGTCCAATCGCGGCCGGTTCCGCGGGTACCCGCGCTGAGTGGACGGTGAGGGGGGGGGGCAGCTGGGCGGCTTAGGAGAGCTGCTGGCCAATCAGGAAGCCAGCAGGCAGGGGAGCAGGGAGATGACATCATCTCTCACTGCCCTGCATCCCTCCAGTTCCGCCCTCACTGTGTAGGAAGCTGTGTGCAGCAGAGAGATTGCAGAAAAGTGATACAGTAGGTGACAATCCGCAATGTGTGGCAGACTACGTGGCAAGTGGCAATCCACAATGTGTGGCAGGCAACGTGGCAAGTGGCAATCCACAATGTGTGGCAGGCTACGTGGCAAGTGGCAATCCGCAATGTGTGGCAGACTACGTGGCAAGTGGCAATCCGCAATGTGTGGCAGACTACGTGGCAAGTGGCAATCCACAATGTGTGGCAGGTGACGTGGCAAGTGACAATCCGCAATGTGTGGCAGATGACGTGGCAAGTGGCTATCCGCAATGTGTGGCAGGCTACATGGCAAGTGGCAATCCGCAATGTGTGGCAGACTATGTGGCAATCCACAATGTGTGGCAGGCTACGTGGCAAGTGGCAATCCGCAATGTGTGGCAGACTACGTGGCAAGTGGCAATCCACAATGTGTGGCAGGTGACGTGGCAAGTGACAATCCGTAATGTGTGGCAGGCTACGTGGCAAGTAACAATCCGCAATGTGTGGCAGGCAACATGGCAAGTGACAATCCGCAATGTGTGGCAGGTGACGTGGCAAGTGGCAATCCGCAATGTGTGGCAGGCTACGTGGCAAGTGGCAATCCGCAATGTGTGGCAGGCAACGTGGCAAGTGACAATCCGCAATGTGTGGCAGGCTACGTGGCAATCCGCATCTGGTGGCAGGCGACGTGGCAAGTGACAATCCGCAATGTGTGGCAGGCAACGTGGCAAGTGACAATCCGCAATGTGTGGCAGGTGACGTGGCAAGTGGCAATCCGCAATGTGTGGCAGGTGACGTGGCAAGTGGCAATCCGCAATGTGTGGCAGGTGACGTGGCAAGTGGCAATCCGCAATCTGTGGCAGGCAACGTGGCAAGTGACAATCCGCAATGTGTGGCAGGTGACGTGGCAAGTGGCAATCCGCAATGTGTGGCAGGCAACGTGGCAAGTGACAATCCGCAATGTGTGGCAGGTGACGTGGCAAGTGGCAATCCGCAATGTGTGGCAGGCTACGTGGCAAGTGGCAATCCGCAATGTGTGGCAGGCAACGTGGCAAGTGACAATCCGCAATGTGTGGCAGGTGACGTGGCAAGTGACAATCCGCAATGTGTGGCAGGTGACGTGGCAAGTGGCAATCCGCAATGTGTGGCAGGCAACGTGGCAAGTGACAATCCGCAATGTGTGGCAGGTGACGTGGCAAGTGACAATCCGCAATGTGTGGCAGGCTACGTGGCAAGTGACAATCCGCAATGTGTGGCAGGTGACGTGGCAAGTGACAATCCACATTTGGTGGCAGGCGACATGGCAAGTGACATCCTCAGGGCTCCCACTGATTCTGCATTATGGTGAGTTGAACCATTTAATTTTATATTACAATGTATTAATAGAAATAATGCGCTTCAATCATCCTGACACCATAACAACCATGGTGCCGTAATGATTGAAGCGCAAATACCAGCCATTTCCCATATAAATTGCCCCCAAAAAAACATATTTTATAGCAGTGCCCCTCCCGAGATTAGACTCTGGATCCGCCCCTGTCTGAAGAGCCATCAAAAATTAAATTCCATCATTATAACTGGTGCTCTGATTATATTTGAGTTTTTAAATTACTGTTATTTCATATAATCCTTACTGGGATGTATATGGATAAATTCTATATCTTCTGGATCTATTTTAATAGACAAATAATAATTTGTTTTTAATTTGCTACATTTTATGTGTTTTTTTAATAATGTATACATATTTTTGCCTGAGAACTTTTATAATATTTCATTTGATGGTTTTACATATTTATTGTCGTGAAGAAGGGGGACTTCCATAACCCCCTGAAATGTGTTGGCTGAAAGAAAATATTATTTGTTTTTAAATTTGACATTTTCTGAGTTCTTTTTATAATAATTTATAGGTATTCATTTTTTCCTGAGAACAATAGGTGTGTGCAGCCTATTGCATTAGGGTATGCACCCCAAAGCTCTAACACACGCATGTGTGTGTATATATGTGCCAGTAGGGCAGTGGACGGTGTCAGTAGGGCAGTGGACGGTGTCAGTAGGGCAGAGGACGGTGTCAGTAGGGCAGAGGACGGTGTCAGTAGGGCAGAGGACGGTGTCAGTAGGGCAGTGGACGGTGTCAGTAGGGCAGAGGACGGTGTCAGTAGGGCAGAGGACGGTGTCAGTAGGGCAGAGGACGGTGTCAGTAGGGCAGAGGACGGTGTCAGTAGGGCAGAGGACGGTGTCAGTAGAGCAGTGGATGGTGTCAGTAGAGCAGAGGACGGTGTCAGTAGGGCAGAGGACGGTGTCAGTAGGGCAGAGGACGGTGTCAGTAGGGCAGAGGACGGTGTCAGTAGGGCAGAGGACGGTGTCAGTAGGGCAGAGGACGGTGTCAGTAGGGCAGTGGACGGTGTCAGTAGGGCAGTGGACGGTGTCAGTAGGGCAGTGGACGGTGTCAGTAGGGCAGTAAACGGTGTCAGTAGGGCAGTAAACGGTGTCAGTAGGGCAGTAAACGGTGTCAGTAGGGCAGAGGATGGTGTCAGTAGGGCAGTGGATGGTGTCAGTAGGGCAGAGGGTGGTGTCAGTAGGGCAGAGGACGGTGTCAGTAGGGCAGAGGACGGTGCCAGTAGGGCAGAGGACGGTGCCAGTAGGGCAGAGGACGGTGCCAGTAGGGCAGTGGATGGTGTCAGTAGAGCAGAGGGTGGTGTCAGTAGTTAATATTTATTATTTTACTTTTTTTAGAAACCCTATTGAGGGGGCTTTGGTGAAATATCAGGGGTCTAAACCGTGGATGTCTCACATTTTAGACAGGGAAAGGGACTGAAGACATAGATTCCCCAATCACTTTCTATGCAGCCAAACAGCAGGGAGAATCTGGGTGCCACGGGGTGATTAGGGTGAGCCCAGGCACACCTGGCACACCCTGTGTGCACACCTATGCTGAGAACATTTATAATATTCTAATGTTGATGGTTTTATATGATTATTGCCATGAAGAAGGGGGGACTTCCATAACAACTTGAAACATGTTAGATTTTCTTTGCCAATTTTAAAGGAAAGATTAATTGTTTTTAAATTGTTTCATTTCATGAGGTATTTTTATAATAATTTATAGATATTAATTTTGCCTACAATTTTTAAATAGTATTCTAATACTGACTAGATGAAATATTATTATGATTTGTGTATTGAAAGCCTCGAAGAATGCGGGGCTCAGTCACACGTTATACTGCTACCCCTCCGAAAAGTGATCAGAGATTAAATAAATACCTTCATTATATCTGGTTATCTGACTTTATAGGATTGTATAAATGATTGATACTTGTTTCATATAATCTCTACTAGGATGTGTATTGCTAAATTATATATCTCATGGATCTATTTTAAATTGTAAATAATGAATTATTCGTTTTTAATTTGTTATATTTTCTGAGTGATTTTAATAATTTATATTTATTCTTGCCTGAGAACGTTTATAATATTTCAATTGATGGTTCTATATGTTTATTGACACAAAGAAGGGGAACTTTTAAAACCCCTTGAAACGCGTTGGCTTTTCCTTGGCATTTTTAAAGAAAACTTTTTTTTTTTTTTTTTATTGTTGCGTGTTCTTAGTTATTTGTTATAATAATTCATAGGTATTTATTTTGTGTGGAAATTTTTAATAGTATTTGAATAAGGATTCAATTAGGTATTGATTATATTTTTAGGTGTTTATAGCCTCAGGGAATAGAGAGATTTTCTTTACAATAAATTATAGGTATTCATTTTTGAAAACTTTTTTTAATATTCTAAAAGTTGATGGTTTTATAGGTTTATTGCCCTGAAGAAGGGAGACTTCCAAAACCCCTTGATACACGTTGGTTTTTCCTTGACGATTTCAAAGAAAATATTATTTGTTTTTATTTTTTTTATTTTTTCTTAGTTCTTTTTATCATAATTAATTGTTATTAATTTTGGTTATATTTATATTTTTAGGTGTTTATAGCCTCGGGGAATAGAGAGATTTTCTTTACAATAAATTATAGGTATTCATTTTTGAAAACTTTTTTAATATTCTAAAGTTGATGGTTTTATAGGTTTATTGCCCTGAAGAAGGGAGACTTCCAAAACCCCTTGATACACGTTGGTTTTTCCTTGACGATTTCAAAGAAAATATTATTTGTTTTTATTTTTTTTATTTTTTCTTAGTTCTTTTTATCATAATTAATTGTTATTAATTTTGGTTATATTTATATTTTTAGGTGTTTATAGCCTCAGGGAATAGAGAGATTTTCTTTACAATAAATTATAGGTATTCATTTTTGAAAACTTTTTTTAATATTCTAAAAGTTGATGGTTTTATAGGTTTATTGCCCTGAAGAAGGGAGACTTCCAAAACCCCTTGATACACGTTGGTTTTTCCTTGACGATTTCAAAGAAAATATTATTTGTTTTTATTTTTTTTATATTTTCTTAGTTCTTTTTATCATAATTAATTGTTATTAATTTTGGTTATATTTATAATTTTAGGTGTTTATAGCCTCAGGGAACAGAGAGATTTTTTTTTTTTACAATAATTTATAGGTATTCATTTTTGCCTGCAAATTTTTATATCATTCTAATGTTGATAATTTGATATGTTTATTGCTGTGAAGAAGTGAGACTTCCAAAAACCCCTTAAAGCGCATTGGTTTTTCCTTCACAAATAAAAAAAATTATTTTATTTGTTCTAAATTACTTATATTGTCTAAATTATTATACGGAAAAAAAAAAAATCAGATAATATAAGTAATTTAGAACAAATAAAATTATTTTTTTTATTTGTGAAGGAAAAACCAATGCGCTTTAAGGGTTTTTTGGAAGTCTCACTTCTTCACGGCAATAAACATATCAAATTATCAACATTAGAATGATATAAAAATTTGCAGGCAAAAATGAATATCTATAAATTATTATACGGAAAAAAAAAAATTCATAGGTATTTATTTTGTCTTCAAATTTCTAATAGTGTTTTAATACTGTTCAGTTTAGATAATGATTTAATAATTTCTCTTTGGGATTATTAAAGTACTTTATTAAAGTACAGATTATATTTATGATTTTATGTGTTTATAGCCTAAAAAAAATAATAATAATGCAGACCCTTAGGATATTCTTTGGCTATTTTAAACAAAAATACTGTGGTGGAGTCATTTAGGTGGGGCAGCGCTATAATTCTTTATTCTTAATTCTTTATTCTACACACAAGTTTTTATTTCCATCTGTGACCCCCCCCCCCCCCCTTCTATTGAGAAGATTTTTCCATACTTCGCTCCCCATGATGGCAAAACTCAAAATGGGCGAGGGTGGGGGAGCGAGTATCATTGGCATAGAAGGGGAATGGATGGCAATCAAATATTGCTCGAGGGTTCCAACCCTTCCCCACTCTACTAAATGTGTTTTTGTCTGGATTAGAGAGATTTTCCATAACCTCCCATCTTGGGGAGAGGGGACATTTTCCCAACAGGGACACAGATAGCCATAAAAACCTGACAGAGTCCATAAAACTTTCCTGATTTTCACAAACCCCCCCAAAAAAAATGTTGGCTTGATCAGGACCAACAGTAGAAAATTATATTTTGCATTTTTATTATAATATAGCAATTAGGCAATAAATTTGACAATATGTATATATATATATCATTAAATGTGCATTGGATTGGCAAATTGTGCAAACTGATTGGAGTTAGAAGAGATCCATATATTGTGGTTTCCAAGTTAAACAAGTCAGAAAGTCTCCGCCATATGCAGACGTTTTTTAATAAGTTGTACTAATGCAGCAGCGGGACAAGTCATGCCCATTCTAAACCCCCACCACTGTGAATATTCGGAGTACAGCAGACCTGGACTTTCAGAGCAAACCAGCACCCCTACGGCACCATATGAGTGAAGACCCTTCCAAAAATGTATGGCCAACACTAAAAGGTTTCATAAAACACAGATGGGGTGTCAATTCCACCTCTAGCTATCGGCCTATTGTTTCCCCCCTTTAAACTAGTTGACATTTATACAGCTCAGTAGTACAGTCTTCCTCAACCCCATTACCCTGGAGCAGCCATTCTCAACCAGGGATCTATGGAAATCCTTGGGTTCCTCCAGAGGTTTCTAGGGGTTCCTTAAATTGTGGCTAATTGACTGCCCATTTGATAGTTATTGAGTCAAAGCCAGATGGCAGAAATAGCTGTAGGACGCCAATGAGGTTGCTAGGGGTTCCTTGAGTTGTGGCTAATTGACTGCCCATTTGGTAGTTATTGAGTCAAAGCCAAATGGCAGAAATAGCTGTAGGACACCAATGAGGTTGCTAGGGGTTCCTTGAGTTGTGGCTAACTGAGTGCCCATTCGATCGTCCCTCAGTCAAAGCCAGGTGGCAGAAATAGCTGTAGGACGCCAATGAGGTTGCTAGGGGTTCCTTGAGTTGTGGCTAATTGACTGCCCATTTGGTAGTTATTGAGTCAAAGCCAAATGGCAGAAATAGCTGTAGGACACCAATGAGGTTGCTAGGGGTTCCTTGAGTTGTGGCTAACTGAGCGCCCATTCGATCGTCCCTGAGTCAAAGCCAAATGGCAGAAATAGCTGTAGGACGCCAATGAGGTTGCTAGGGGTTCCTTGAGTTGTGGCTAACTGAGCGCCCATTCGATCGTCCCTGAGTCAAAGCCAAATGGCAGAAATAGCTGCAGGACACCAATGAGGTTGCTAGGGGTTCCTTGAGTTGTGGCTAACTGAGCGCCCATTCGATCGTCCCTGAGTCAAAGCCAAATGGCAGAAATAGCTGTAGGATGCCAATGAGGTTGCTAGGGGTTCCTTGAGTTGTGGCTAATTGAGTGCCCATTCGATTGTCCCTGAGTCAAAGCCAAATGGCAGAAATAGCTGCAGGACGCCAATGAGGTTGCTAGGGGTTCCTTGAGTTGTGGCTAACAGTGCCCATTCGATCGTCCCCGAGTCAAAGCCAAATGGCAGAAATAGCTGCAGGACGTCAATGATCTTATTAGCCGAAAGTAGGAGCATGCTTTTCACTGCCCATCAATGTAAGGGACATTTTTCACCTCCAATAAATGTGTTTTAGCAAGGGTTCCCCGAGACCTAAAAAAAATTTCAAGAATTCCTCGAGGGTAAAAAGGGTTGGGAAAAGCTTCCCTTGATAACCCTTAAAATAATTTTTAGGTCTCTGGGAACCTCTGCTAAGGATTATTATACCTACAACTCAAGATATATTAAATTTCATTTCACAAGCAGCTTTAAATAAAAGACTAAATAATGTGGAATATCAGAATATTGTACACCAGGGCAGACCACGCTTTTCATTTACAACTAATTTTATTTTAAGTTGAAAATAAATGAAAGAAATAACAGTAAAAATTGTGGTTGGCAGTAACAATAGTGGTCAATGTAGTGACCCCTCATATTGGTGGTCAAAGGGAAATTTCCACCTGGGAATGTTGGCCAGTGTAAGGGAGAAATCAACCCACCACTGGTAAATGCTCAAGAACCCCCAACAACCTCAGAAGGAACCTTAGGGTTCTATGGAACCATGCTTGATGAAGGATGCAATAACGCAAGGGTCTTCAAACTACGGCCCTCCAGTTGTTCAGAAACTACAATTCCCCTAATGCCTAGTCATGTCTGTGAAAGGCAGAGTTTTACAATGCCTCATGGGACGTGTAGTTTGGTAACAGCTGGAGGGCCATAGTTTGGAGATCCCTGCTGTAGGGTCATGGAGAGAGGATATCTTTTCGTTCACTAGAAGAAAACTACTTAGGCCGCGTACACACGGGCGGACTGTTCGCCCAACTTTGTCCGCTGAACAGTGTTTCAGCGGACAGTCCGCTCGTGTGTGGGCTTCAGCGGACAGTTTCAGCGGACAGTCTGACGAACAAAGTTTTTAGGAATTTCCGTAAGACTGTCCGCTGAAACTTGGTTTGAGCGGACAGTCCGCTCGTGTGTAGGCTTGTTCAATAAACTAAGTCTCGCGCATGCTCAGAAAGAATTTACACGGCGAAGGTTGCATTGCAGTGTATTGGACTTCGAATTTCTCGTCCCGTCGTACGTGCCGTTCACGTCATCGCGCAAGTTTTCAGCGGACTGTTCGTTCATCTTGTGTGGTCAAGTCCGTTCATGCTAATTTTGAACGGACTGTTTGTCAAACTGTTTGACGAACCTAGTTGGGCGGACAGTCCGCCCGTGTGTACGCGGCCTTACACTTAGAAAGGTCTTGTGTGGTTTGAGGAACAGATTAGAAAATGTTCTGAGCAGTTCTGAGGCTTCTAATGACTATCTAACTTGCTTATATTAGTGGTCAGTGTAAAATTGCCCCCTAGGCTTGGTGGCCAGTGTTGAGGGGAAATCAACCCACCACTGGTAATTGCTCAAGGAACCACAGCAACCTTGGAAGGAACCCTAGGGTTCTATGGAACCATGGCTGACAAAGGCTTCTGTAGGGTCTTAGAGAGAAGATATCTTCTACATCACTTTTTTTTTTAGAAGAAAAGTATTTGCACTTAGAAAGGTTGTGTGGTTTGAGGACCAGATTAGGAAATGTCCCAAGCGGTACCGAGGCTTCTAATGAGTCAACTGCTAACTAACTTGCATTTGGTTCTTCTCTATGTCACAGCTTCTATCCAGCTTCGTTCTGCTGCCCCCCAGGCCCCTGTGCTGTCTCCCAGTCCCCCTCTCATCCCTCACAGCTTTGCCGGGTTCCCCCTCCCTTCGGATGCTGCGGGGGATATGTCAGGATGGAGAGCGGGAAAGGGGTAGATACACATGTAATTTACAGGCCCCTTCCTTGTCTGTATAGACAGTCAGTGATTGGTACCGATCACTGACTCTTTCCATTCATAACTGAAGAATAGTAAACTGTTTACTATGCTTGCATTTGTGAACGAACAGGAAGCCTCTGTACAGAGCTCTTCCTGTACATTCATTCTATGCAGCTGAGGATCCAGAGATGGAGCTTGAGGGCTGTGTCCTCATTCTACTTTATCTGTCTTAAAGGTGAAACATCAGAGATCTGTTTAGACCCCTGATTTCTCACCAAAGCCCCCCAATAGAGCACCTAAAAAAATAGAAAAAAAAGAATATATAATAATGTTGTAAATAAACTGAAATGGTAAAAAAAATAACAGAAAAAAAAAAAATAACTACTGGCACCAGTGTTGGAACTACCAGGGCCACAAAGGCTGTATTTGCTACTGGTCCATGGTGTTCCGCCACCTGGCTTGGAGGGAAGGACCCTGGTCAGGGGTCAAGGGGCCCTTCATGGTTTCTTGCATTGGGGCTCTGAAGGTTCTAGTTACACCTCTGCAATCTGATAATATATTATAATAGTACATTTTCATCTTCAGAGGCCGATTTGCTTGACCTTAGAAGCTGGCAGGTGGGAATATGTCTAATCGTATATGTTCATGGGCTGAATGTGTATGTGGTCATCATGGATCACCAATCCCCTTTATCCCATCCCCAATTTGAGGACATTCCAAGCGGTTACATTTGGCCGTGAACGTCCAAGTCTGCACAACCGGATATGATCGATCAGTTTGCACTCGTTTAAAACCCGGAAACCACAACTGATAAATGGATTGAGAATAGACTTCACAGGAAAGCACATGAGAGCAAAAAGGACAGAAAACACAGAAACACCACAGACAGATGTTAAGGAAGTATTAGAGATAAATAAAATGGGCTCACCCAGAATAGCACCGTGGTTCCTGAGAAGCAGAACCGTGCTGCCTTGCTAGTCAAAGGCAAAAAAGGCTCCATTTCCTGAAATAATCAAGCAAGCAGGCCACAATTCACCATGGAGTAAAGACCACACCACAAAAAGGAGAATATAAGAGATATAGGACCGGAGCTGCGTGAAGATAAAAGCACAACGGAAGCCATCTTGTTACTGCGCATGGAGCCCAATCGGCTTGGAGACAAATGGTGAACCCCGACCTGGAGAAGACTTCCCATGGAAATCCCCAGCCGGACACTATGGTCCTTCAGCAACATCTGAACGTCTTTGTCAAATATTCACAATTTACTTACATTTGTGCTCAACGTTGCGCCATGCAGCATGTTTGATCTTTCCTTTGGCACAGTTTTTTGAATTTTTGACATTTTTAGACTTACACCTAAAATGTTTGCCTCTTGAGAACTTCTAAGTCCTCTGCACTCAACTTTCCACGTCTAACCATAACTAGGATGTCCTGCTCTCCGCACTGGACTCTTCATTCCCTTTCCTTAATGGACAATGATATGTGTGGAGTGGGACCATCCCAAAGTGGGCAAAAAAGGTTATGGTAATGATACATAGTCTTTGTAACTTCAGCTCTGGTTTGAAGCTCGGAAGTGACCAGACTCCACTATGAATCAAATATAATGTACAAGTAGACTGACCCCTGAACATTTAATTAGTTTAGGGATGATTTATTCTGGCTTATTTATTTTCTTGCAAAATTCAAGAAACATCATTTTGTACACCAAGCAATACAAGATTAGAAATTTTCATTTCCATTTCCAAGTCTTTTCGCTCGATTCATGAAATAATCGTTGCACGAATGTCAGAAACGTTTGTGCAACCTGAATGAAACCATCATCATTTTAGTAAGAGATTATTTGCCTGCATCTTGAACTCCATCTAGTGGCCATATGCAGTAATGATATCTGAAATAGCTCATTGAGAAAGCTATATTGCACTTTGACCACCAGATGGAGCCGATGATATAGGAATTAATCTCTTACAAAAATTACGGTGACGTTTAGTTCAGTTTGCACAAATGCTTCTGAGATTTGTGCAAAATTTTTTTTAAAAATAGAAAGATATGGGGTCTAACTATGGGATTTACAATCCAGATTACAGGGGCAAGAGTGGATTTCAATGTATAAAAAACAAAATTTATATATATATATATATACACACACACACGCGCTAATATACTATAGTTGGAAAAAAAAAAAAAAAAAAAAAAAAAATTATATATATATATATATATATATATATATATATATATATATATATATATATATATATATATATATATATATATTTATAATTTTATATATATTTTTTTCAACTATAGTATATTAGCGTGTGTGTATATATATATATATAAAATTTGTGTATATATATATATATATATATATATATATATATATATATATATATATATATATATATATATATATATATATATATATAGTAAAAATTATATATATAAAAAAATCTCGTTAAAAAAATGTATGTATGTATATATATATATATATATATATATATATATATATATATATATATATATATATACACACATATATATATATATATATATATATATATATATATATATATATATATATATATATACACATACATACATACATACATACATACATATACATATATATATATATATATATATATATATATATATATATATATATATATATATATATATATATATAATAAAAGGGTGTGTGTATATGTGTATATATATATATATATATATATAAATAATATAGTAAAAATGTGTGCATATTTATATATATATATATATATATATATATATATATATATATATATATATATATATATATATATATATATATATAAAATAATAGTAAAAAAAAGTGTGTATGTGTGTATATATATATATATATATATATATATATATATATATATATATAAATGTATGTATTTGTTTCTTCACGGTAAATAAAAAAAGTTCAGATGGAGTAAAATGTATACATTCTACTCCGTTTTTCAAATTTTTTTATTTTTTATTTTTTTTGGGAAATACACCCCCACCCTCCTCGTGCACACTATGCCCATGCACACTCTTCTTCCCACAACGCAATGCAAATTTAAAATCTCTTGAGCAACGTAACAAGATGGCCATCAGAGCACTTTTTACCCTTTCACACACCCGCAAGACATGAATGCCAGTGCCGCCGCCGCCACCCTCTTGTTGCTCCCATAGCGAAACCAACAGAAAACGTTAATCTGGTTAGTCATTGGTCGGCGGAGTTGGCTGAGCTTCCAGGGGCTCCTCTTACCCAGAAGAGAATGGCCGTCCAGCATAGCAAGAGCTTGCCACAGATATTGGCAGGACTTCGCTTTAATACCATTTCTAGTTCCTACAAATGTAGAAAGGCTGAATGTGTAACAAACCAGAACACCACATCAGAGATGGGGACCACGGGACAAAAGAACAAAGCAAAATACGTTACTTGTACCATGGATGACAGCACTCAATGGCACCTGTGATCTGTACACAATGGGGGCTTCTAAGCTTCATACATACTGCAGAGCATCCATCTTTGTTAAAAAATGCCACCTATGGAATTTATTGCATAGTTATATTTTTTCAGCTTGGACCAATGTAACTATGTATATACCATACCTATAGGATCCCTCTAGAAGCTGTAAATCACTGTAGTAGACACCATTACTACATTGCTGCTCCAGTGATCTCCACTCGCTTTTTGAGCAACTGCCCCAACTGCATTCTAAATTCAAGAGGTTGACCATTGGACGTGGGAACTATTCAAAGAATGCTTTGCTTTTTCTCAATGAATGCAAAATGTTCTCGGATTGGTACGAGGTGGAGAGAGAATGACATCACCGCCCCCACCTCATCCAATCAGAGAATGCTTTGCATTTATTCAGGAAATGCAAAGCCTTCTCTGAATGGCGCCCATGCCCAGTGGCTGATCTCCTGTGTTCACGATGCAGCCGGGCAGCCGCTTGGCATGAGACCTGGAAGCTAGTGGAGATCACGAGGAGCGGTATAGTAGCAACAGTTTAGTGGTGGTGTAGTAGTGGTGCCTGCTACAGTAATTTCCAGCTTCTACAGCAAGGGTCTCAAACTGGCTGCCCTACAGCTGTTGCAAAACTACAAAGTCCCATCATGCCTCTGCCTGTGGGAGTCATGCTTGTAACTGTCAACCTCGCAATGCCTCATTGGACTTGTAGTTTTACAACAGCTGAGGGGCTGCCAGTTTGAGACCCCTGTTCTAGAGGGCTCCCACAGGTATGGTATTTACATAGTTGGTGCAAGCGGCAACAATGTAATTATGTAAAAAATATCCATACTTGGAATTTATCTTTAAGGGTGGACATGCTTGGTGGCATCAGCAACATGTGGACAAGTTTACATATTTTGTCCAGTCCTGTGCTACTCTACACATTAGATACATTGTAAACATATGAAGTCATTTATAAGGGCCGGTTCACACTGCGGGCGATGTGAGGTGACACCGAATTGCCTCGCCGCGACCTGCCGCGACCTCAGCGGCGATTTGCAAATGACTTCTGTATAGAAGTCAATGCAAGTCGCCCCGAGGTCGCCCAGAAGTAGTACAGGAACCTTTTTTCTGAGTCGGAGCGACTCGAGTCGCTCCTCTCAGAACGGTTCCATTGTACAGAACGGGGGCGACTTGTCAGATCGCGGCGAGGCAAGTCGTGTCACCTCGCATCGCCCGCAGTGTGAACCGGCCCTAACTGTTACAAAAATATTTTGTGCATTTTACAGATCCATCACCCAACGCTCCAACAGAGATGAAGTATAACAGATGCCGGGGATACCGAATGTCTCCACTTCACTCAACTGCTGGCCATCATCCTGACACAGTCCGGGGACAACGAGCTGTCAGGATGTTGAAAGTTGAAGCTGAGAATTTAAAATCTGCAGATCGATATTTAAAGCCAATTTGTGTGCTCCGTTTCATCTTTTGCTGCCCCAGAAGCACCACCAGAGTGGGGTAACTCGTATATACAATATGGCCGCCCCCATTGTGCCAAGATCAGAGATGGTAATAACCAACATGGTCAATTCTTTACGAACATTTTTTTTTTTTTCTCGAGCTCATAAGAGTTTAGAGCAGGGGTCTTCAAATTATGGCTCTCCAGTTGTTCAGGAACTACAATTCCCATCATGCCTAGTCATATCTGTGAATGTCAGAGTTTTACAATGCCTCCTGGGATGTGTAGTTTCGCAACAGCTGGAGGGCCGTAGTTTGAGGATCCCTGGTTTAGAGCAACAGTAATAAAATACATAGGTCAGTCTGCCTAAACTTATATTTCAGTCCTGGGAGTGTGCTAGAAGAATTCAAACTACTCACCGGGCCCCCTTCCTCCACCCGGGCCCCCTGGTGGTGAGGACGTTGCATGGCATTTCCAAGCGCCACCAGCTGCAGCCACTGACAAGGATCCTCACTGCTGGGTTCTATGTGTAGTTTATAGAAGAATTCCAGGTATGCATATTGCTACATAGATACATTGTTCCAGCTTGGACCAACTATGTATATACCAATCCCTGTGGGATCCTCCTCTAGAAGCTGGAAACCACTGAAGAAGACACGGCTACTCCAGTCATCTCCACTAGCTTCTGGGTCCTGTGCCGTGCGGCTGCCCTGCTGCATTGTGAACACAGGAGGTCGGCTGCTCGTCATGGGTAGAACATATGCAACTGGTTTCAGTCCGAATATAAATTTGTACAAATGTTCGGTTATTCTGAGATTTGGATGTATCCGAATCTCCAGATTAAATAGTAATGAATTTCGTTTCGTACATTCATTTGTTTTCTTTTGATATATTTGTTTTCTAATGAATTCCAAATGTTCAGAATAATTCGAAGTCGATCATTTCCTATGTCGCTGGCATTGTACGGTTTGGGGGGGGGGGGGGGGCACTCGCTCATCCCCCCCCCCCTTTCCTGACCTGCCGGGCTGCATGCTCAGATAAGGGTCTGGTATGGATTTTGGGGGGTCCCCATGCCGTTTTATTTTTTTTTGGTGTGGGCCTGGCATGAACCGGGATTTGTGTGTTTTCACCCTGGGGGGCGGTGCGCTGGTGGGACGTTAGGAAAAGTCCTGCAAGCAGCATCTTTGGGGTGGCGCGAGAGCGCTGTATACACCGCTCCTCCTCCGCCCTCTGCCCTTGGAATCAATTGGCATTGCTGCCGAAGCACCTGCAAAGTGCTTGGCAGTTAGCAGGTGTCAAAAGTGCCTCGCTAGTGGCTTTATGCCCTGTACACACGGTCGGACATTCCGACAAGAAAATCTGTCCGATTTTTGCCGACAGATTTTGGCCCAAACTTGTCTTGCATACACACTGTCACACAAAGTTGTCGGAAAATCCAATCGTTCAGAACGCCGTGATGCACAAAACGTACAACGGGACTATAAACTGGCTTTTGTCTCGTAATTTATTCTGAGCATGCGTGGCACTTTGTCTTTCGGAAATTGTCTACACACGATCGGAAATGAAACAATCGGAATTTGTCGTCGGAAAATTTTTATATCCTGCTCTCAAACTTTGTGTGTCGGAAATTCAGACGGAAAAAGTCAGATGGAGCCTGTGCGCGATCGGATTTTCCGACAACACAGTCCAATCGCATTTTTCCCATCGGAAACGTCCGACCGTGTGTACAGGGCATAAAAGTGCTGCTATTACATCAGTTAAGTGCCCCTAAATGCCCCACCCCAGTGTGAAAGTAGCCTTATGGACTCATAGAGCAGGACTTGAGAGCGAGACTCGAGACCGAGCATGCAGCAGTGCCCCTATAGCAAGTGGCTCGCTGTTGGGGGCACTGGTCAATGGGGAGGAGCCAGGAGCAGCGGCTGGGGGGGGGGATCTAGAAGAGGAGGATGTGGGGCTGCTCTATGCAAAACCATTACACAGAGCAGTTAAGTATGACGTGTATGTTGTTAAAAAAAAAAAAAAATGAACCTTTAATATCACTTTATATGACTGAGATATCAATTATAGGCAGACTGACCCCCTAATTCTATATTTCATATTGATGGAAATGTGGAGATCCTTCTCTGGGAAAAAAAAAGAATCGTGTTAGAATCCTGTGAAATGAGAATAAAACAAATGTTATGTTATATGAAGTAAAGGACACCATTCATAGGAATCAACAGAAAGTGTTATTCTAAGGGAAGGGCGATCTCCTTGGTCTGATCGCTCCGTCATAATACTGCGGGTGGAGAAAATATGCAAAAAGAAAAATATCATACAAATAAAATATTTTAAAAAAGAAAAAGAAATAAAAAAAAAAAGAAAAGAAAATTAAATTGCAACATGTACTAAAGAGGCCGGCAGAGGGCTAAATCCAATATGAACAATTATATTATATTGATATTTACAGGCAGACCACCATAGGTACCCCCCCCCCACATGTGACACTTGAGCCTCCATGATTCAAAGAACTGAAAAGAACTGAAATCTAAGAGGAAAGGAGGCGGCTGAGCTGTGCAAGATCGGAGGAAAGGTCGGAGGTCAAATTTAAAAGGCAGCCACTAAAAAGAAATGGAACGTTCTACATATGTTAACCACTTGAAGAGCCGACCCCATTCTGGCAATTTATGTTTACAAGTAGGGATGGGCGAACGGTTCGGCCCGAGCACAAATCGAGGCCAAACACTTGCCTGTTCGCCAAACACCCGAATTTCGCCACGAAGAAACACCCTGCAATGCACTGCGCACTGCACAGTGCATTCCGCATCCTGATTGGACAAAGCCTTGCCCAATCAGGGTGCAGTCTAAGCTGGATTTTAAGGAGCGGGACCGGGAAGCCGGAGTCTTTAACAACTGAAGAGTCATAATTGGATTTTCCGCTGACAGCTGAATAAAAAAAACAAAAAAGTGCCCGTAAAAAAAGAGAAAAAAAAAAAAAGAAGAAGAAGAAAGAAAGAAATGGCATGGGTTCACCCTCACCCACCCCTTTGGGTCTGATATGGATTTGGAGGACACCCCCATGCCAAAAAAACAACGTGGAGTTCCCCCCCCCCACCCAAATCCATACCAGACCCTTATCTGGGCATGCAGCCTGGCAGGTCAGGAAAGGGGGGGAGATGAGAAGGCACTCCCACGCTCCCCACCCACCCCTCCCCCTCCTGAACCATACCAGGCCACATGCCCTCAACATGAGGAAGTGGGTGTTTTGGGGCGGGGGGGGGGGATACTTGGAATCCCCAAACATTATATATTTTTTTTTTAGCAGAGACTCTAGGGAATAAAATGGCAATTGTTGCAATCATTTATATCACACGGTATGTGGGCAGTGCTATTTTTTTGGGAGAAAAAATACAATTCAATAAAAAAAAAAAAAAAAAAAAAAAAAAAACACAATATATACCCCAATTTTTTTGTAAAATATGAAGGATGAAGTTATGCCGAGTAAATAGATAACAATGTCACGCTTTAAAATTGCGCACACTCGTGGAATGGCAACAAACTACAATACTTAAAGTCTCCATAGGCGAGTTACAGAGGAGGTCTAGCACTAGAATTATTGCTCTTGCTTTAAATGTTTGCAGTGATACCGCGCCTGTGTGGTGCGAACGCCGTTTACATATGCATTTACTTCTGCACGTGAGCATGGGGGCGCTTTTTTTTTTATTTATTTTTTGTACACCGATTCTTTTTTTTTTTTATTATCTATATTTCTTATTATCTTATTATTATTTATTATTATATTATTTTTTTATCACTTTTATTCCTATTACAAGGAATATAAACATCCCTTGTAATAGAAATAAAGATAACAGGAAAGATCTGGGGTCAAAAAGACCCCAAATCCAATCCTCTACCTATGAAAGCAAGAGAACAAAAAAAAGTGATTTTTTTTTTCTTAACGCAAAAGAAAAGAAATAGAAAAGAAAAAGAAAATTGTTCCCCTTCGCCTTAGACCGGAAGTGACTTTGCTCCGGTCCTCCGAGGCCATAGAGGCAATCAGAGACAATCTGGTCTCTTTTCGGCTCTGTGACCAGCCGGCCGCACTGTCAGATTGTTTCTCGGGCATGGTGGTAAAAACAGTAAGCCTAAAAACACTGGCAAGCGGTGGGAGGAGAGGACGTCCCCTCCCGCTGTTTCTGAAAGCCATCTAGTGGCCAATGAGCCGCTCGGCTGAAAAAAAAAATGTTTAAAAATATCGGGGGTTACGGCTGTGAACTTCAGCCATAACCACAATAAACTACTTCAAAGCCCCAACATATACTTATGTAATGCAGTCGGTGAAAAACTGTGCTTTACTCAAGTGGGCAAAATGCAGGCGAGTTTATGTACCTGGGAAGGGCGCTATAGAGAAGTCTAGTCGGAGGGCGCTATAGAGAGGTCTAGTCGGAGGGCGCTATAGAGAGGTCTAGTCGGAGGGCGCTATAGAGAGGTCTAGTCGGAGGGCGCTATAGAGAGGTCTAGTCGGAGGGCGCTATAGAGAGGTCTAGTCGGAGGGCACTATAGAGAAGTCTAGTCGGAGGGCGCTATAGAGAGGTCTAGTCGGAGGGCGCTATAGAGAGGTCTAGTCGGAGGGCGCTATAGAGAGGTCTAGTCGGAGGGCGCTATAGAGAGGTCTAGTCGGAGGGCGCTATAGAGAGGTCTAGTCGGAGGGCGCTATAGAGAGGTCTAGTCGGAGGGCGCTATAGAGAGGTCTAGTCGGAGGGCGCTATAGAGAGGTCTAGTCGGAGGGCGCTATAGAGAGGTCTAGTCGGAGGGCGCTATAGAGAGGTCTAGTCGGAGGGCGCTATAGAGAGGTCTAGTCGGAGGGCGCTATAGAGAGGTCTAGTCGGAGGGCGCTATAGAGAGGTCTAGTCGGAGGGCGCTATAGAGAGGTCTAGTCGGAGGGCGCTATAGAGAGGTCTAGTCGGAGGGCGCTATAGAGAGGTCTAGTCGGAGGGCGCTATAGAGCGGTCTAGTCGGAGGGCGCTATAGAGAGGTCTAGTCGGAGGGCGCTATAGAGAGGTCTAGTCGGAGGGCGCTATAGAGAGGTCTAGTCGGAGGGCGCTATAGAGAGGTCTAGTCGGAGGGCGCTATAGAGAGGTCTAGTCGGAGGGCGCTATAGAGAGGTCTAGTCGGAGGGCGCTATAGAGAGGTCTAGTCGGAGGGCGCTATAGAGAGGTCTAGTCGGAGGGCGCTATAGAGAGGTCTAGTCGGAGGGCACTATAGAGAGGTCTAGTCGGAGGGCGCTATAGAGAGGTCTAGTCGGAGGGCGCTATAGAGAGGTCTAGTCTGAAGATTTTGTCATTTCTCATCCACTTGGTGGATTTTTAGACAGAATGACGTCTGAGTAAAAAGGAGCTGCCATCTCCCATGGCTTGTATTAGAATAAGAATATAGCCAATCAAATCAATTAGAATTTGGTGACATCATAGAGAACTGCTCCGCTTGCTCGGATTTGGAACGCCCGTCTCCTGCCACCTCTGGTATGTACATGTTACAGATACACGTTACTACAGGGAGATACATGGTTACATATGACCGGTCATGGCACACACACTGATATTACCTGAGTGACTGGGTTCTTCTTCTTGTGGGTACATTTGGCTTCATACTCCGGCCGCAGCTGAAGTAGCTGCTGTTCCTCCTCAAAGTCAACCAAATCCCATTCGTACTCCAACCGCGCCTGCCTCCGCTTCCAGAACTCCAGAAATAAAGTCACTGCAAAGTCACAGAACCCCACATCAACCAATCACTGATCGACAAGACCCCCAAGTTTTAGGGAGTCATTTTTCTGGGAACCCCAAGTGTCGGTATGTTATTGCTTTTGACCCCCAAGTGTCAGGGTGTCATTGTTCTGGACCCCCGAGTGTCAGGGTGTCATTGTTCTGGACCCCCGAGTGTCAGGGTGTCATTGTTCTGGACCCCCGAGTGTCAGGGTGTCATTGTTCTGAGACCCCCAGTGTGTCAGTGGGTTAATGTTCTGGGACCCCCAGTGTGTCATTGTTCTGGGACCCCCAATGTGTCATTGTTCTGGGTCCCCCAATGTGTCATTGTGTCATTTTTATGAACCCCCGAGTGTCAGGGTGTCATTGTTCTGGACCCCCAAGTGTCAGGGTGTCATTGTTCTGGACCCCCAAGTGTCAGGGTGTCATTGTTCTGGACCCCCAAGTGTCAGGGTGTCATTGTTCTGGACCCCCAAGTGTCAGGGTGTCATTGTTCTGGACCCCCAAGTGTCAAGGTGTCATTGTTCTGGACCCCCAAGTGTCAAGGTGTCATTGTTCTGGACCCCCAAGTGTCAGGGTGTCATTGTTCTGGGATCCCCAAGTGTCAGGGTGTCATTGTTCTGGGACCCCCAAGTGTCAGGGTGTCATTGTTCAGGGACCCCCAATTGTCAGTGTGTTGTTGTTCTGGGATCCCCAATTGTCAGTGTGTTGATGTTCTGGGATCCCCAAGTGTCAGTGTGTCATTGTTCTGGGATCCCCAAGTGTCAGGGTGTCATTGTTCAGGGACCCCCAATTGTCAGTGTGTTGATGTTCTGGGATCCCCAAGTGTCAGAGTGTCATTGTTCTGGACCCCCAAATGTCAGGGTGTCATTGTTCTGGACCCCCGAGTGTCAGGGTGTCATTGTTCTGGACCCCCGAGTGTCAGGGTGTCATTGTTTTGGACCCCCGAGTGTCAGGGTGTCATTGTTCTGGACCCCCGAGTGTCAGGGTGTCATTGTCCTGGACCCCCGAGTGTCAGGGTGTCATTGTTCTGGACCCCCGAGTGTCAGGGTGTCATTGTTCTGGACCCCCGAGTGTCAGGGTGTCATTGTTCTGGACCCCCAAATGTCAGGGTGTCATTGTTCTGGACCCCCGAGTGTCAGGGTGTCATTGTTCTGGACCCCCGAGTGTCAGGGTGTCATTGTTCTGGACCCCCGAGTGTCAGGGTGTCATTGTTCTGGACCCCCGAGTGTCAGGGTGTCATTGTTCTGGACCCCCGAGTGTCAGGGTGTCATTGTTCTGGACCCCCGAGTGTCAGGGTGTCATTGTTCTGGACCCCCGAGTGTCAGGGTGTCATTGTTCTGGGACCCCCAGTGTGTCAGTGGGTTAATGTTCTGGGACCCCCAGTGTGTCATTGTTCTGGGACCCCCAATGTGTCATTGTTCTGGGTCCCCCAATGTGTCATTGTGTCATTTTTATGAACCCCCGAGTGTCAGGGTGTCATTGTTCTGGACCCCCAAGTGTCAGGGTGTCATTGTTCTGGACCCCCAAGTGTCAGGGTGTCATTGTTCTGGACCCCCAAGTGTCAGGGTGTCATTGTTCTGGACCCCCAAGTGTCAAGGTGTCATTGTTCTGGACCCCCAAGTGTCAAGGTGTCATTGTTCTGGACCCCCAAGTGTCAGGGTGTCATTGTTCTGGGACCCCCAAGTGTCAGGGTGTCATTGTTCAGGGACCCCCAATTGTCAGTGTGTTGTTGTTCTGGGATCCCCAATTGTCAGTGTGTTGATGTTCTGGGATCCCCAAGTGTCAGTGTGTCATTGTTCTGGGATCCCCAAGTGTCAGGGTGTCATTGTTCAGGGACCCCCAATTGTCAGTGTGTTGATGTTCTGGGATCCCCAAGTGTCAGAGTGTCATTGTTCTGGACCCCCAAATGTCAGGGTGTCATTGTTCTGGACCCCCGAGTGTCAGGGTGTCATTGTTCTGGACCCCCGAGTGTCAGGGTGTCATTGTTTTGGACCCCCGAGTGTCAGGGTGTCATTGTTCTGGACCCCCGAGTGTCAGGGTGTCATTGTCCTGGACCCCCGAGTGTCAGGGTGTCATTGTTCTGGACCCCCGAGTGTCAGGGTGTCATTGTTCTGGACCCCCAAATGTCAGGGTGTCATTGTTCTGGACCCCCAAATGTCAGGGTGTCATTGTTCTGGACCCCCGAGTGTCAGGGTGTCATTGTTCTGGACCCCCGAGTGTCAGGGTGTCATTGTTCTGGACCCCCGAGTGTCAGGGTGTCATTGTTCTGGACCCCCGAGTGTCAGGGTGTCATTGTTCTGGACCCCCGAGTGTCAGGGTGTCATTGTTCTGGACCCCCGAGTGTCAGCGTGTCATTGTTTTGGACCGCAGAGTGTCAGCGTGTCATTGTTTTGGACAGCAGAGTGTCAGGGTGTCATTGTTCTGGATCCCTGAATGTCAGGGTGTCATTGTTCTGGACCCCCGAGTGTCAGGGTGTCATTGTTCTGGACCCCCGAGTGTCAGGGTGTCATTGTTCTGGACCCCCGAGTGTCAGGGTGTCATTGTTCTGGACCCCCGAGTGTCAGGGTGTCATTGTTCTGGACCCCCGAGTGTCAGGGTGTCATTGTTCTGGACCCCCGAGTGTCAGGGTGTCATTGTTCTGGACCCCCGAGTGTCAGCGTGTCATTGTTCTGGACCCCCGAGTGTCAGCGTGTCATTGTTTTGGACCGCAGAGTGTCAGCGTGTCATTGTTTTGGACCGCAGAGTGTCAGCGTGTCATTGTTCTGGACCCCCGAGTGTCAGGGTGTCATTGTTCTGGACCCCCGAGTGTCAGGGTGTCATTGTTCTGGACCCCCGAGTGTCAGGGTGTCATTGTTCTGGACCCCCGAGTGTCAGGGTGTCATTGTTCTGGACCCCCGAGTGTCAGGGTGTCATTGTTCTGGACCCCCGAGTGTCAGGGTGTCATTGTTCTGGACCCCCGAGTGTCAGGGTGTCATTGTTCTGGACCCCCGAGTGTCAGGGTGTCATTGTTCTGGACCCCCGAGTGTCAGGGTGTCATTGTTCTGGACCGCAGAGTGTCAGGGTGTCATTGTTCTGGACCGCAGAGTGTCAGGGTGTCATTGTTTTGGACCGCAGAGTGTCAGGGTGTCATTGTTCTGGACCCCCGAGTGTCAGGGTGTCATTGTTCTGGACCCCCGAGTGTCAGGGTGTCATTGTTCTGGACCCCCGAGTGTCAGGGTGTCATTGTTCTGGACCCCCGAGTGTCAGGGTGTCATTGTTCTGGACCCCCGAGTGTCAGGGTGTCATTGTTCTGGACCCCCAAGTGTCAGGGTGTCATTGTTCTGGACCCCCGATTGTCAGGGTGTCATTGTTCTGGACCCCCGAGTGTCAGCGTGTCATTGTTTTGGACCCCCGAGTGTCAGGGTGTCATTGTTCTGGACCCCCGAGTGTCAGCGTGTCATTGTTTTGGACCGCAGAGTGTCAGGGTGTCATTGTTCTGGACCCCCGAGTGTCAGGGTGTCATTGTTCTGGACCCCCGAGTGTCAGGGTGTCATTGTTCTGGACCCCCGAGTGTCAGGGTGTCATTGTTCTGGACCCCCGAGTGTCAGCGTGTCATTGTTTTGGATCGCAGAGTGTCAGGGTGTCATTGTTCTGGACCCCCAGTAAAGGTAACTTTTCAAAGTCACTTACCCCATATCCCCATGAATATTGCGAAAAAACAGCGTGGCAACGTTATCAAATAGGTGGGAGTACTGGGGGGAAAGAAAACAATGATTAGGGTGGATTATTGGCATTGGGTATAATGTGATTGGTGGAGGTCGGTGGGGGTGGGATTACCTGGGAAGGTTCACAGGTGGTGTTTAATCTCCAGAATTCACAGCGTTGGTCACACAGGGGACACATGATGATCTGACCACCAATGGTGTTATCACAAATTTCTTTACTGCAGACAAAACAAGAATGAATGGTAGACGGCCATCAGTCAATCAGCACTTTACAACAACAGAGTCTTCTGCCCCTCCTCGTATTATTCTGCACAGTAAAGGACATAACGGCTCAGCGGCCTGTTACCAGATTCAGTACACTAAGTCATTGTTCTGGAACAAGCATGCATCCAGTAAAGTCAGCACTTTGATCTGCGGGCTTGTCCAGTGCCTGCAACTCAAACTGTCAAAGAAAGAAGATTACATTTGGAAGGACCTCTCCCAAAGCTGGAGTGTCCATAACTACATATTGTGTGTCTTTCACCTAGGCGGAAATCAGCCTGAGCGCTGCTTACATTTATCTGGACTCTGCTGGTTTTCCTAAGATAAGTGTGTCGGTTCTCGGAGTGGTGCCGCTTGGTTTGGATTTTTCGACAAGGAAAATCACTGAGTTATAAAAATGTAGTTGACCCAACCAATCCCTGAGGTTCTTTGGTAGATGACAAATATTTGGAAAACTTTTCCAGAAGTTTCTTCACCTCCTAGGCTTCTGCCTGGAAAGAAGGTTTTACCAAAGCAGTTATTTTTCAATCAAGGATTTGTGTAACCCTAGGGTTCCTCCGGAAGTATCTAGGAGTTCCTTAAGCTGTGGATGATGGACCTCCAGTCTGATGGAGTCTACTTAATTTAAGGTCCAAAACCACTTGGCAGAACCATAATATACGTATTTAGAGAACTTTTCTAGAGGGTCCCTGACCCTCCAGAAGGTTCTTCACCTCCTCAGCTTCTGCCTGGAGAAGAGGTCTTCCCACAGCAGTTATTTTTAATCAGGGATTTGTGTAACCCTAGGGTTCCTCCAGAAGTGTCTAGGAGTTCCTTAAACTGTGGATGATGGACCTCCAATTTGATGGAGTCTACTTAGATCCAGGTCCAAAACCACTTGGCAAAACCATCTGCAGAATAGAAATATACATATTTAGAGAACTTTTGCAGAGGGTCCCTGACCCTCCAGTGGGTTCTTCACCTCCTCAGTTTCTGCCTGGAAAGAAGGTCTTACCAAAGCAGTTATTTTTTAATCAAGGATTTGTGTAACCCTAGGCTTCCTCCAGAGGTATCTAGGAATTCCTTAAGCTGTGGACGATGGACCTCCAGTCTGATGGAGTCTACTAAGATCCAGGTCCAAAACCACTTGGCAGAACCATCTGCAGAATAGAAATATACGCATTTAGAGAACTTTTCTAGAGGGACCCTGACCCTCCAGTGGGTTCTTCACCTCCTCAGCTTCTGCCTGGAGAAGAGGTCTTCCCACAGCAGTTATTTTCAATCAGATTTGCGTAACCCTAGGGTTCCTCCAGAGGTATCTAGGAGTTCCTTAAGCTGTGGATGATGGACCTCCAATTTTATGGAGTCTACTTAGATACTACTTAGGGTTCTTCAGCTCCTCACCTTCTGCCTGGAGAAGAGGTCTTCCCACAGCAGTTATTTTCAATCAGATTTGCGTAACCCTAGGGTTCCTCCAGAGATATCTAGGAGTTCCTTAAGCTGTGGATGATGGACCTCCAATTTTATGGAGTCTACTTAGATACTACTTAGGGTTCTTCAGCTCCTCACCTTCTGCCTGGAGAAGAGGTCTTCCCACAGCAGTTATTTTCAATCAGATTTGCGTAACCCTAGGGTTCCTCCAGAGATATCTAGGAGTTCCTTAAGCTGTGGATGATGGACCTCCAATTTTATGGAGTCTACTTAGATACTACTTAGGGTTCTTCAGCTCCTCACCTTCTGCCTGGAGAAGAGGTCTTCCCACAGCAGTTATTTTCAATCAGGGATTTGTGGAACCCTAGGGTTTCTCCAGAGGTGTCCAGGGGTTCCTTAAGCTGTGGACGATTTACCTCTCATCTGATGGTGCCGGCATATTTCCAAGACCAACGCCACTTGGCAGGCCAGCTGTAGGACCCCAATGGTTTTTTCTTTAGCAGTCTATAAGGATGATGGTCTTATCCCCACTGTAATGTAGGCATTCTTTAAACTAGCCATCAATGCAAGGGGCATTTTTCTCACTGACCCCAATTAATTGGTTTTAGAAGGGGTTCCTCAAGGCCTAAAATTTATTTCAAGGGTTCCTCCGGGGTCTAGAGGAATCTCACTTTAGGCCTTACCCCAGTTGATGGCGTGTACAGGAGGCCCAAGGACCTCAGCTGCTCTGCTTGAGTCGATATTTGAAAGTAGCTGGGCTAAAGGGTGTCTGTCTGGAAGAAGCATCTGTAAAGAATCTTCTTGCTGAGGAGTGTTGCAGAGAAGCTGAGCAGAAGCTACTACTGGACATCGAAAGAAAAAGATTCAAGGCCCACCAATCAAGGAATCTTTGACTGCCATCAAAGGGTCAAAGACCAGATTAATTATAGAGACATCCACTGCCACGTAAAGTGGTTGTAAACCCTTCCATACACCCAGTGAAATAACTGGCCTCAGGTGATACACAGAGAAGAAACAAATCCTCCTACATGAGTTGTACCTGTTTATCTGCAGTCTTCTCTTCTCTACATCTTTTCAAAGTACAGATTTTATACAGCATGTCTGATAGTTCAGGAAAAAAAGGGGGTGGAGAGCTGAAATGACACTCTGCAGAGCTCAGCGAGGACAGCTATGAGAGCAGATTGGAGGGAAGAGATAAACCCCCCCCCCCCCCGTCCCCCGTTCACACAGCCCACAGGAACAGACCTGAAGCTGACAACCATAGGCCGATTGCTGGAGGTCCCTCCCCTGTCACCTTTTTTCACTTGGTGTCAGGAAAACTTGTCAAAAATGATTCATGCAGATAGCAGAGGAAGGGGGCAGCAGACTGCAATGCCACTTAGTACTCCGGACTGAGACAAGCACACGCTATAGAGGGATATGCTTTGTTCGTATTTCATGTCTGAGGTTTACAACCACTTTAAGCAACGCTGTGCCTGTCTTACAGGGTCATAGGTTTGTCTGGCTGCTCCCAGGAGTTTACTACTAAAGGACCTAAAAAACAACACTATGTACAGCAGCATGTTGCGGTGCGCGGTCCTGCATTGTAATGCATTTTTTTGCGATTGTTGCATAAAAGTGAAGACATGTTGCAATTTTATGCAACGTATCCATGTACTAAAGCCTTTGCTGATCAATGCAGGTCATTTCACATGGTGTGAATAAGCCCTTTAAGACGACCTTTCCTCCTCAAAACTCTTAAATATTATTTAGCTATGACAAAAGTCGCGCTTTTGCAGAACTGGTTGTATTTTACCCAGAATTGGCCATTTCCCATTTTTTTACTGAAGCCAATTTGAACTTTTTTTTTAAACTTAGAAAAGGAGTTTATTTTTATCACTCGTATTGTCAGCTTGGTGTTTTGTAGATATCGTCATCTGCTGTTGTTTTCTGATGATGAATGATCTCACCTGCTGATACTGTCATCCATCGTTATCCAGCCGTACAGGAAGCATAAAAAACCAACAACAGCGGCGAAGAACAGCATTTCCGTATAGAAGCCCAGCCAAGCAAAGTAGATACCGATCTTCTCTCCGTAATATTTCCTGCAGAGAGAAATAAACACTAAGCCACAGAAAGCAAGGCTGCTAGAAGAGGAATTACACCGCTAGGACTGAATGAGTTCTCCTGAACCTCTACAAAGTTCTCAGTGCTTCGGGTGCAAAACTTTTACAATATCAATACTCAAGTGTGTTATAGTGCCCATAAGTATGTGTGCGTTAGTACCTATACGTATGCGCGTTATAGTGCCTATACTGTAGATGTGTATTGTATAGTACCTATATGTATGTGTGGTATAGTATGTATGCATGTCATAGTACCTATACGTATGCGTGTCATAGTACCTATACATATGTGTGTCATAGTACCTATACATATGTGTGTCATAGTACCTATACGTATGTGTGTCATAGTACCTATACGTATGTGTGTCATAGTACCTATACGTATGCGTGCCATAGTACCTATACGTATGCGTGCCATAGTACCTATACGTATGCGTGCCATAGTACGCGTGTGTGTCATAGTGCCTATACGTATGTGTGCCATAGTACCTATACGTATGTGTGTCATAGTACCTATACGTATGTGTGTTATAGTACCTATACGTATGTGTGTTATAGTACGCATGTGTGTCATAGTACCTGTACGTATGTGTGTCGTAGTACCTATACATATGTGTGTGTTGTAGTACCTATACATATGTGTGTTGTAGTACCTATGCGTATGTGTGCTATAGTGCCTATACATATGCGCGTCATGGTACCTATGCATATGCGTGTTATAGTGCCTATACGTATGTGTGTCATATTACCTATATGTATGTGTTATAGTGCCTATACTGTAGATGTGTATGGTATAGTACCTATACGTATGTGTGTTATAGTACGCATGTGGGTTATAGTACCTATACCTATGTGTGTCATAGTGCCTACATGTATGTGTGTCATAGTGCCTACATGTATGTGTGTCATAGTACCTATACGTATGTGTGTCATAGTACCTATACGTATGTGTGTCATAGTACCTATACGTATGCGTGCCATAGTACCTATACGTATGCGTGCCATAGTACCTATACGTATGCGTGCCATAGTACGCGTGTGTGTCATAGTGCCTATACGTATGTGTGCCATAGTACCTATACGTATGTGTGTCATAGTACCTATACGTATGTGTGTTATAGTACCTATACGTATGTGTGTTATAGTACGCATGTGTGTCATAGTACCTGTACGTATGTGTGTCGTAGTACCTATACATATGTGTGTGTTGTAGTACCTATACATATGTGTGTTGTAGTACCTATGCGTATGTGTGCTATAGTGCCTATACATATGCGCGTCATGGTACCTATGCATATGCGTGTTATAGTGCCTATACGTATGTGTGTCATATTACCTATATGTATGTGTTATAGTGCCTATACTGTAGATGTGTATGGTATAGTACCTATACGTATGTGTGTTATAGTACGCATGTGGGTTATAGTACCTATACCTATGTGTGTCATAGTGCCTACATGTATGTGTGTCATAGTGCCTACATGTATGTGTGTCATAGTACCTATACGTATGTGTGTCATAGTACCTATACGTATGTGTGTTATCGTACCTATTTGGATGCGTGCTATAGTGCCTATGCGTATGTGTGTCATATTACCTATGCGTATGTGTGTTATAGTACCTATGCTATGCATATGTGTGTTATCGTGCCTATACTGTAGATGTGTATGGTATAGTACCTATGCGTATGTGTGTTATAGTGCCTATACGTATGTGTGTCATATTACCTATGCGTATGTGTGTTATAGTACCTATGCATGTGTGTGTTATAGTACATATGCATATGTGTGTTATAGTACCTATGCATATGTGTGTTATAGTACCTATGCATATGTGTGTTATAGTACCTATGCATATGTGTGTTATAGTACCTATGCATGTGTGTGTTATAGTACCTATGCATGTGTGTGTTATAGTACCTATGCATGTGTGTGTTATAGTACCTATGCATGTGTGTGTTATAGTACCTATGCATGTGTGTGTTATAGTACCTATGCATGTGTGTGTTATAGTACCTATGCATGTGTGTGTTATCGTGCCTATACTGTATATGTGTATGGTATAGTACCTATACATATGTGTGTAATAATGCCGTGTGTTATAGAGCCTATACTTTACAGGCATTATGTGTGTTATAGTGCTAATCTTTGTATTTCAAGTTACTTGTTTGAATTAAAAGTAGATTATTTTTCATACATCTCCACCTAGTCACTCACCTGATGAGGTCCAGTGGCTGCTCCTTGTAGAACTTGCCAAACCTGGCCCAGTGCGTGTATAACGTGTACCTCTCATTGCTACACTTTGTGTCCTCAGACTTCTTCCAGTACTGGCACTGCCGGGATAAACACGGCACAATCAGCCACATGGAGAGCACCAAACAATTATACTGAATGGATCATGATGTAAAGTGCTACATTTTCAAGAGGGTTTGCAATAGCCAACAGACACTATACGGTCAAAGAGGAGATTTAGTCGTTTCCATTGAAGGCCACTGTGAATACTACATCATTGTAGTACTACAATCAACATACTACTGTAAAGACATTGTAGACCATTCTGTTCTTCCAATGTTGTGGTAACAGTTTTGTGAAGTCCCTTTTCTGTTCCACCATGACTGTGCTGTGTACAAAGCCAGCTCCATATAGACATGGATCGACCAGTTTGGTGTGGAGGAACTCGAGTGAGTTTCAGAGTCCTGACCCTACTGATCACCTTTGGGATATAATGGAATGAGCCAGATCTCCTCATCCAACAACTCCATAAAGACATTGTTTGACCAATTTGTTGTGGAGGAACTTGAGTGTCCTGCACACAGCCCTCACTCCTACTAAACGCCATTGGGATGAATCAGAACAAGCCAGGTCTTCTCAACCAACATCTTCATAAAGACATGATTTGAGGAGTTTGGTGTGAAGAAACAAGTGTCCTTCAGAGCTCTAACCTCAATTCTATTGATGTCTGAACCTGCGAGCTCCGTTGTGTCTGGCAATGTCTCTTCTTGCTGGGCCACCTGAGCTGCTGGACAGCTCCCTGCCTGATCTCTTAAGAGAACCTTGCCTTGTGTCTTGTTTCTCTGGGACCCTTTGCTTCTCCCATGAACTTCTTATTTAAGACACGCTTTTGCACCGTCTACCAGATTATGGTGCTCTTTTTAGCCAATATCTTGCTCATGTCACTCCTGCTGCCATCTGTATATTTCCTACCTGTTATTACCTTTGGCTTGCTCCTCATCTATTCTTCTGCTTGATCCCAACCTGTAACCAATTGTTACTGACCTTTGGCTTACTTACCGACTACGCCTCTGTGTGATCCCTACCTGCTATATCTGGTACTGGACCCCAGCTTACTCAGCCCCTGGTGGGGTAATCGTGAGGACCGCCACCTGGTACAAACATACAGCAAAACCCATCTCCACCATCAGGAGCTCTGGTGAGTACTGGTTAGTGCTTTAGCTCCTGGTCTCCAAGCCTGACCCCTGACCGTGACAACGGAACACCTTTAAGATAACTTGGCACACCGATTGTAAGCCAGAACTTCTCATCCAACATAAGTACCGGATTTCATAAATGGGCACAGATTCCCACAGACACCCTCAAAAATATCATGGAAAAGTCTATCCAGAAAACTAGAGGCTGGTATAGTTGATGCCAGGAAGAGGGGAGGGGTTGGAATCCATATTATGGGCCATGATTCTGAAACGGTAGGTCCAACATACACTATATTGCCAAAAGTCTTCATGGACCTTGATTTGTGCACTGATCCACATCATTTGGTGGAGGGAGGATAATGGCGTGGGGCTGCTTTTCAGGGGTTGGGCTTGGCCCCTTAGTTCCAGTGAAGGGAACTCTTAAGGCGTCAGCACACCAAGACATTTTGGACAATTTGATTCTCCCAACTTTGTGGGAACAATTTGGGGGATGGTCCCTTCCTGTTCCAACATGACTGCGCACCAGTGTACAAAGCAAGGTCCATAAAGACATGGATGAGTGAGTTTGGGGTGGAGGAACTTGACTGGCCTGCCAGGCCTTCTACTCTACACATCAGTGTCTGACCTCACAAATGTGCTTCTGGAAGAATGGTCAAACATTCCCATATACACACACCTACATTTTGTGGACGGCCTTCCCAGAAGAGTTGAAGCTGTTATAGCTGCAAAGGGCGGAGCCAACTCAATATTGAACCCTACGGACTAAGACTGGGAGGCCATTAAAATTCATGTACGTGTAAAGGCGGGTGTCCCAATACTTTTGGCAAAATGGTGTAGATGTGATGATCAGGTGTCTTTGGCCATATAGTGGATATCGGATAAAAAAAAGGATATTTGGATTAAATTGTGTTGACCTAATTACTGGGTCCTGACACCCCTTAGGACCATAGATGTGTCTTGGATGAGCTACAAAACATCTTGAACATTACAGGACAAGTCCAGTTGAATGGGACCAACTGCTACTAGATATACAAAGACCAGGACAAAGGAGAACGTTCACCTCCGATCCTATTCCTGGACCATCATCTACCTTAGCACGTTCCATGGTGATTGGATGAAGGCAGATATAAATATGTTGACATATCTTCCTAATATTCATTAGAACTGAAGAAGTGGTTTGGAGAAGCTACGAAACATCTTCAACATTATAAAACAAGTACAATTGAATGTAACTACTACTGGATATACCATGACCTGGATAAATAAAAACCTTCACAGGCAAGAAGAACCATGATTTGTCAAGCTCCTACATGTCAATGAAATTGTTGGGAACAACCAATCACAGCCAAGTACTAAATACATCGGTGACTGCAGATAATATATGGAATGTTCAAGTACAGGGATCTGCAAACTGTGGCCCAGGGGGGGGGGGGGGGGGGCATATGTGGCCCTTTGCTTACATTTATGCGGCCCTTGGGGCATTATTCCTTCCACTGATATCAATGATGGGGAACTAATTCTCCCACTGACACCAATGATGGGACCCTATTCCTCCCACTGACACCAATGATCGGGCACTATTCCTCCCACTGACACCAATGATGGGACACTATTCCTCCCACTGACACCAATGATGGGGCCCTATTCCTCCCACTGACACCAATAATGGGGCACTATTCCTCCCACTGACACCAATGATGGGGCACTATTCCTCCCACTGATACCAATGATGGGGCACTATTCCTACCACTGACACCAATGATGGGACCCTATTCCTCCCACTGATACCAATGATGGGGCACTATTCCTCCCACTGACACCAATGATGGGGCCCTATTCCTCCCACTGACACCAATGATGGGACACTATTCCTCCCACTGCCACCAATGATGGGACCCTATTCCTCCCACTGACACCAATGATGGGGCACTATTCCTCCCACTGACACCAATGATGGGGCACTATTCCTCCCACTGATACCAATGATGGGGCACTATTCCTCCCACTGATACCAATGATGGGGCACTATTCCTACCACTGACACCAATGATGGGGCACTATTCCTACCACTGACACCAATGATGGGGCACTATTCCTCCCACTGACACCAATGATGTATTTTTTTTACTCCCACTGACCACCAGACCTATGGCCTTGTTTACTCCCCACCAATACCAGGGCATTTTATATTCCCACTGGTCACAATCTGGTCTCCTAAAGTCTGAAGGCCCTTTGGTTAGTAAGTTTGGAGACCCCTGCTCTAGTACAAGGTCGTGTTAGCAGTGAATTCAGAATTTGGGGCATTGAGTAATATCAGACATTATTATGACAGGTATACATACATCATGGAGCGGGAAGGCAGCATTGTAGGTGCCGTTATTTAATAGTTTCTTAATCCCGAATCTCCTCTTTTCTTCTTCCGGTCCATAGTGGCAGCGAGAGAGAATGTAATACACCTGGAAATAGAAGATACAATAGAACATCATTTACAAAGAATGGTCTGAAGAACAGGATCATCTCATTGTTCCAGAAGACCTGGATGTCAGTGGCATCACTAGGGTTGGTGTCACCCAGTGCAAAAAAAAAATGCTGTCACCCCCCCCCCACAGTACAGACCCCCCTCCACTAACTACAGACCCCCCTCCTGCAGTACACACCACTCTCCATCAATATAGACCCCGCACCCTCAGTATAAACCTCCCCCCTTAGTACAGACACCCCTTCAGTGCAGACCCCCCATCGGTACAGACACCCCCACCTCGGTGCAGACACCCCTACCTCAGTACAGACACCCCCACCTCAGTACAGACACCCCCACCTCAGTACAGACACCCCCACCTCAGTACAGACACCCCCCTCCCCCAGCATTACAGACACCCACCTCAGTGCAGACCCCCCCCCCCCAACAGTACAGACACCCCTCCTCCTCAGTGCAGACCCCCCTTCAGTGCAGACACCCCCCCCCTCAGTGCAGACCCCCCCAACAGTACAGACACCCCTCCTCAGTGCAGACACCCCCCAGTGCAGACCCCTCCCCCCCGCAGTACAGACACCCCCCTCCAGTGCAGACCCCCTTCAGTTACAGACCCCCCCCCAGTACAGACACCCCACTCAGCGCAGACTCCTCAGTGCAGACACCCCCCCATCAGTATAGACACCCCACTTACAGACTTCAGAACAGCAGGTACACATAGCGGTGCGTTTCCCTCAAGCTTGGGCTCCTCCTCTGTGGATGTAAACAGAGGAGGGGGAGGCGGCTTTGTTCTGACACAGGGCAGTGGGCGGTGTTAGCAGTGCCGCTACCCACGGGTGTCACCCATCTGGCGGGTGTCACCCAGGTGCGGCCCACACCTGTCTAGCAACGCCACTGCTGGATGTCACTCCACAGTCATCACGACTGGGCTCCGGCCTTCCCTTTAGTTTTAAATGACCTACTCTGATTTCACCGCACACTGTGAGCCTCTTACCATGTGCATTAAAAGCTGCAGCGAGTCAGGTAGAGCCCTGCCTCATTTCCTGGCTGGAGGACATTCATCATCATCATAGCCCTTTCCTCCCCAGATTGACGGTCACTGGCCCATCCCTTTCATCAGAGATGAGACAAGAGGGGGGGGGGCAGTAGGGGCAGAAGAAGTGCAGTCAGGGGAGGCAGATGAGGCAGAGCCTCACCTGCCATGAACATAAAAAAAAAAAAAAAAAGGATTGGAGCTTCGAGGGTCGTAGCTTGGTGACCTGAGGTCACAGAGACCCCAAATTTGGGGGGTAGGTAGCCGAAGTCCTAATCCACCACTATGGTTCCAGAGATACGGGGCTCCTTGTGCAGCCTGTAAGAAGCTACATACAGAGCGGCCAGATTACATACAAACTGACAGACTCTGCAGCAGACTGAGAGGATGAGCTCACAGTGCCTCTCCTCACTTCTTGTCAGAGGCACCGAGCTCAATGGACAGCTTGGAGCCTTGGACCAATGGTAAAGCACCATTGGCCCCAAGCTGTCCAATGAAAATGCTGCAGGGGAGGCACGCTTCTCACTGCAGTGTCATAGAAGGGGGCGTGTCTAAAAGACACATGCTCCCTTCCAGCCCAGCCCCCAGCCACAGGAAAAAACATGCGTTTCAGGGTATAAGATTTACCCACAATCCCCCATGGTTTTCTCACTCAGTTAAGAGGGAGAATGAGAATCTTCTGCTGCTGAAAAGGTACGAGCTAAATCATAAATTATTATGCTACTTAGCATAGAAATGTGCAATGCGTTTCGTTTCAAATTCACTTTTTAACAAATTTCGACAAATTTGTTAATTCGGAAATATCCGAAACGAAAACCCAACGAAAGTGCAAGTCCCGGCCTGCCCTGCCAATCATCATTTTTAAACAGATCGGTACCAAAGTCCACCTATAGCCAAAAGAATGAGCCCCCCCAGCCCCTCCCACTCACGATTCTGTTGCGGGTGGACGCGGTGAAGAAGGTGTTCTGGTCCTGGATGAGGAAGAGCTCCTGCTTCTGCTTGCTGAAGGACGCGGTGAAGTAGTCCGGCTCCGGATTCATGACGTCCTCCGGCAGGCGGAACAACTTCACCATCACTTTGAGCGGGTGGTAGGTCTGGGCCATGTCGTTCTCCTTGATGGGAACTTTAATATTCAGAACTTCCGCATAGGTGGTGAGAACCTCCCAGGGGGCGTGGATCTTCACAAAGTACAGTTTACCGTTTTCAGATTCCTGCGGAGAAATAAACGTCACAAAAGGTGAGGCCACCAGGACACCAGGTTCAATGCCTGACTGTGGGGGAGGGGACATTAGAGAGTAAGCTCCTCTGGTGCAGAGACTGATGTGACTGTGGGGGGAGGGGACATTAGAATGTAAGCTGCTCTGGTACAGAGACTGATGTGACTGTGGGGGAGGGGGCATTAGAGTGTAAGCTCCTTTGGTACAGAGACTCATGTGACTGTGGGGGAGGGGACATTAGAGTGTAAGCTCCTTTGGTACAGAGACTGATGTGACTGTGGGAGAGGGGGCATTAGTGTGTAAGCTCCTTTGGTACAGAGACTGATGTGACTGTGGGGGGGGGGGGGGACATTAGAGTGTAAGCTTTTCTGGTACAGAGACTGATGTGACTGTGGGGGAGGGGGCATTAGAATGTAAGCTGCTCTGGTACAGAGACTGATGTGACTGTGGGGGAGGGGACATTAGTGTGTAAGCTCCTTTGGTACAGAGACGGATGTGACTGTGGGGGAGGGGACATTAGAGTGTAAGCTCCTCTGGTACAGAGACTGATGTGACTGTGGGGGGAGGGGACATTAGAGTGTAAGCTCCTTTGGTACAGAGACTGATGTGACTGTGGGGGAGGGGACATTAGAGTGTAAGCTCCTTTGGTACAGAGACTGATGTGACTGTGGGGGGAGGGGACATTAGAGTGTAAGCTCCTTTGGTACAGAGACTGATGTGACTGTGGGGGAGGGGACATTAGAGTGTAAGCTCCTTTGGTACAGAGACTGATGTGACTGTGGGGGAGGGGACATTAGAGTGTAAGCTCCTTTGGTACAGAGACTGATGTGACTGTGGGGGAGGGGACATTAGAGTGTAAGCTCCTCTGGTACAGAGACTGATGTGATTCACCTACAGACAATATATAATTGATCCTCTTATCTTTTATCTGATCTCGGGAACATTCTGGATGAAGTCACCTTTTTATCTTCGGTCTCCAGCTCCAGGCCGGCCTTCTGCATATTAATCTCAAATTCTCTACGTCTCTCCTGAGGGATGAAAAACAATCATAAGATTAATTGCTTGATGACTCAAAAAAAAATTAAAAATAAAAACTTCACAAACCAATCAATCATCAATGAGGCATGAAGGATAAAACTCATTACAATGTATCCAAAGCCAAAACTTGTATTCATTTTATCTTTGGATGGAGTGGAGCTGAATCCCCTGTTGGGTTTTTATTGCTGTCTGTGTCCCAGAGATCATATAGCTATATATTATAGATAAATATATATATATATATATATATATATATATATATATATATATATATATATATATATATATATATATATATATATATATATATATATATATATATATAGTTATATATATATAGTTATATATATATAGTTATTATATTTATTAGGTCTGGGAAAATTAAAGATTAATTCCTCGATTAATCGTTAATTTTTTTGATCGGTACTCACCTCTCCGCCGGCTTCCGGGTCTTCAGGGAGTTCCGTCGGAGATCCGGTGACGTCGATGTCTGTGACGTTACCGGACAGCCTGGACAGTGATTGTAAATATGGATGTGGTTAACTGGGATCATTCAGTGAGCTACGTGTAGGCAAATTTAATAACCTCCGTTTTAAACATGACTAAAAGCATGACTGGCTAAAGTGAGGCCTACTATAAAGTGATGACAGTCAATATACTAGAGAAGTTTTATAATTAAAGTTAAACTAACTTTCTACATTTTTCTTAAAGTTTAACAAAAATAAATGACTTACATCAGTGTTATAGTTTGAATTTAAAACGTATTTGTGTGGACTGTGAAGTTAAGTCATGGATTGTGGAAACTAACTAGTGTCGGGTGATTGTATATCGTGTATACCACATTTACCACTGACTAATACAGGAGTTGCAATGCAAGGAGATCAGCTAAAAGTAGTTGGATCTGTATGTGCGTTATAATTAATTGAAATGAGTCGATTAATCGGATAAAAAAAAACAAAAAAAATAATTATATATATATATATTTATATATTAATCGAACACGAAAATTCTGTATTCTGTAACAGCCCTAATTGTATATATATATTTTATGGCACAGCAAGATGTGAAATGTAACCGTCTCAATAAAAACATCTGTGAACATCACGATAACACAAGATGTGCACCGACTATAAATTCACACTATAGCTCTTTTCATGTGATCTGCTAATTGCGGTGTACCGATACTGACCACCGGGTGGCACCAGTCAAGTACATTTATTTTCTAGGCTGAAATAAAAATAAACATTCCTATAGGATGTTACATTATATTACTAAAAGTATTGGGACACCTGCCTTTACACGTACATGAACTTTAATGACATCCCAGTCTTAGTCCATAGAGTTCAACATTGAGTTGGCCCACCCTTTGCAGCTATAACAGCTTCACCTCTTCTAGGAAGGCCGTCCACAAGGTTTAGGAGTGTGTCTATGGGAATGTTTGACCATTCTTCCAGAAGAGCATTTGTGAGGTCAGGCACTGATGTTGGACGAGAAGGCCTGACTGGCAGTCTCCTCTCAAATTAATCCCAAAGGTGTTCTATAGGGTTGAGGTCAGGACTCTCTGCAGGCCAGTCAAGTCCCTCCACCCCAAACTCGCTCATCCATGTCTTTATGGAACTGGGATGGCATTAAAATTCATGTGCGTGTAAATTTAGGCGTCTTAATACTATATAGTGTGTGTAAAAAAGATATATATATAGATTATATATATATATATATATATATATATATATATATATATATATATATATATATATATATATATATATATATATATATATATATCTCTCTCCAGTCCAGACTACAGAGGCAAGAGTGGATTTCATTGTATTAACAAAAAAAAAACAAAAAAAAAGATATTATAATATATATATATATATATATATATATATATATATATATATTATAATATCTTTTTTTTTTGTTTGTTTTGTAAATACAATGAAATCCACTCTTTGTTGAAAAAAATTATATATATATATATAATCATTTTATTTTTCAACTATAGTATATTAGTGTGTGTAATATATATATATATATATATATATATATATATATATATACACACACACACACACACACAATTTTTTTTTATATATTATAGTTAATAAAAAATTCTATTAATAATAATATATATATATATATATATTTTTTTTTTTTTTTAAACTATAATATATATATATATAAAAAAAATGTGTGTATGTGTGTGTGTGTGTGTATATATATATATATATATATATATATATATATATATATATATATATATATATATATATATATATATATATATATATATATATATACACACACATATACATATATACACACACACACACACACACATACACACTAATATACTATAGTTGAAAAAAAAATGAATATATATATATATATACAATTATTTTATATATAATTTTTTTTAACTATATATGATGTATGTGTGTATATATATATATATTTTATATATATATAAGATGGCTCCAAGAGACACGATTAGCTTAAAGATCTGCCTGCATTGCACAGAGATCCAGTGATGACATCACTCGGTCTAAAATAAAGTATGTAATGCAAATTTAATGATTTTATGGAAATATAAGGAGACTAAACTTGTTCTAAAATAATAATAAAAAAAATAAAAAAAAATGTATTTCTATTTGATTTTCTGTCTGATCAGAAATGAGTGATTAGTGAACAATTTGATTAAAAAATAAAAAAACGATCGTCAGAGTTCATCATGGGAAGGTGAGAGGTGCGAGTCCTCGGAAGGCAGCGGTCAGCGTGTATGGCTCATTTCAGTGCTGGAGTAATAGTCGGCCCCAGACCGGCACCACCCTGTGACGTCGTTATGCAGCATGGCAGCCGTCCAAGACACGCTGCCCAGCAGCTCAGAAGATAAGAAGGAGGCCGGTCACATGGGGACGGCGGCGGCGGGGAGAAGTTTATTTAATAACCGTCACCATTCAATTGTTTACATAAGTAGTTACACACTCAGAGAGGAGGCGACGCAGCGCCACCGACCACAAACCGCCACCGATCATTATTATATATCTGATATACAGAGACTGATGTGACTGGCTCAGTGTTCTCTGTACAGCACTGTGGTATATGTCAGAGCTGTATACATGTATTATAATAATAATAATAATAATAATAATAGTAGCGTGCAACTGCAGGGGGGGAGGGGACATTCGAGTGTAAGTTCCTTTGGTGCAGAGACTGATGGGACTGGTTCAGTGGTTCTCTGTACAGCGCTGCGGTATATGTCAGACCTATATAAATGTATAATAATAATAATAGTGGGGGAGGGGACAGAGTGTAAGCTCCTTTGGTACAGAGACTGATGTGACTGTGGGGGAGGGGACATTAGAGTGTAAGCTCCTTTGGTACAGAGACTGATGTGACTGTGGGGGAGGGGACATTAGAGTGTAAGCTCCTTTGGTACAGAGACTGATGTGACTGTGGGGGAGGGGACATTAGAGTGTAAGCTCCTTTGGTACAGTGACTGATGCAACTGGCTCAGTGTTCTCTGTACAGTACTGCGGTATATGTCAGACCTATATAAATGTATAATAATGATAGTGTGTGACTGTGGGGGAGGGGGGACATTAGAGTGTAAGCTCCTCTGCTGCAGAGAGTGATATGACTGGCTCGGTGTTGTCTGTACAGCACTGCGGTATATGTCAGAGCTATATAAATGAATAATAATAATAATGATAAGTGTGTGACTGTGGGGAGGGACATTAGAGTGTACATTTTTGTTTACTAAAAATCTTACAAACATAATAAATACATATTTACATATATACAAAATAAATAACAATATATAAAACAAAAAAAGGTTACATCAGCATAAAAACTGAAAATTACTTTTTTGCCAGAAAAAAACAAAGAAAACTAAATATACCAACCAAGACACATGATCACAATATTATTATTATCACAATACAACTAAACAAAGCCATAAACGTTCACCTAAACACCCCCTCAGGCTAAGAAACCATTACCCATGTATCCCATGCATGTGGTCCTTTTTCCAAAAATCGAATCTTATATAAAGATCTAGGGGACGTGCAAGGACAGAAAGAAAAGCCGGACACCCAGAGAATGACAGACAGCAGCTACGGGGACCTGACATTCCTCAACGCCTTTGTCCAGGCACCCCCCCCCCCCCCCCCCCGGGGTGCCACCCGTCCTTCTCAAGATCCCGAATCTTCCCAACCTCACCCAGAATTGTTGTGCACCACCACCTCAACAGGAAGGACTTTTTTCCCCGAATGGAGACCTGACACGGTGCGTTCCATGTGAAGAAATGGACTACTAAGCCAACTAGAAAAAGTGTCTCAAAATCAAAATCCCGATGTGTCTAAAAAGACCCGTACGACCACTCCGCATAACTCAACCTGTAAAGGAAAAGGGATACCCAGAGGACCACTAACCCACTTATAGTCTTCTACATTGAAGGGGCACCAAAGCAAGAAATGGTCCATTGTCTCCTCCACCCCACCACACTCCTCCGCAGAGCGGTGCTTCACGTTGCCCTTCACTTAGCCCTTGTACACACGGTCGGAGATTCCGACAACCAAATCCGTCGGATTTTGTCCGAAACTGTTGCATACACGCGGTCGGACGAAGTTGTCGGAAAATTTGATCGTTCAGAACGTGATGACGTAATTTCGTTACGATGGGACTACGCTCAGGCTAGTAGCCAATAGCTTTGATGTAGGAATTTGATCTGAGCATGCGTGGCACTTTGTCCGATCGGAATTCTCTACACATGATCGGAGTATGTCCGATCGGAGCATTTTGTGGGAAAATATTTCTGGCAAGTTGGAAAATTTGGTCCGACGGATATTCCGACGTGAAACAGTCCAATGCAGACCACACACAGTCGGAATATCCGCTAAAACGCTCCAATCGGACACATTCCGTCGGAATCTCTGATCGTGTGTACAAGGGCTAAGAGTCTGCCATGGAAAGAGCGCCAGGCCAAATACCAAGGGATTCTCTCTAGATTGAGCAAACGCAGACCCTCCCTCATAACAGGGCCTGGGCAATCCCTCAAGGGCAGCATCTCGATAAAGGCAGATTCAACAGCCCTCCTCTCCAGGGCCTTCCTAGGAAGAGACTTCATTTCTTCCGCCATCACTTGCCACTGCCGAAGTATTTTCAGGCCACGGAGCAACATAAGCCGGGAGCTCACCATGTCAGACACTTATCAAGCCATTTAATTCTTCCAATGGCCTTGAAAAACCCAACAATCCTTTTTTGTAAGCTCCCACCACTCTGACCTACTACTGCAAAAGTCCACGATTGATACCGGTGCCTGAAAAAAAAATCCTTAAAGGATTGACTCACCTTCTTATCGTCCAGGAGAGTGCCGAATTCAGCTTCCAGTTACCCCTCCCCCTAGGTGGCGTATCGGGGCTATTCAGAGTCACAAACAGAATACAGTGATCGGAAAACTCCACCGCCTGACAAACTGGTGCAGAGAGTTCCCCTTAAAAAAAAAAAAATACCCATCTATTCTACTCTGACTACTACCTCGCTGAAAAGTGAATCCTGTGTGGTCTGGCAGCAATGAATGTGAACATCAACCAGACCCACCTCTCTAGATATTTTGTTTAAAAAAAAAAATAAATAAATAAAAAGCCGTCACAGTCCAGCCTGGCTCCGGTACCTTTCCTGTCCTAGTGATGGAAATCACCAGCGAAGACAACTTGCCGGGCTGTAAAAAGAAAAGTCTTGATCTTCATGGAGAGGCATTTCCTGTCCCACTTTGTCTGGGGCCCGTAGATGTTGATCAGGTTCAGGTCCTGCCCCTCCACAGAGATATCTAAGACCATGCATCTCCCCATCTCTACCTCAATAAACCAACGACAGGTTACCATGCCAGAAAAAAAAAAGTACCGCAACTCCAGTGTAAGGCTCGCCCGCAAGAGACCAGAAGGAGGGGCCGCGCCTCCACGCCTTCTTCATCCGGATGAATATCAGTCAAACTAGACAACCGGGTCTCTTGCAAAAAGAATATATATCAGCATCAAACCTGCTGAGCAAAAATAAGGCCATGTTACGAGCACTTACCGTTTTTTTTGCGTTAATGGTCGCCACCTTCAGTGGAGTGGGAACCGCCATCAGGATGATTGAGGTATACGTTTCTTAGCTTGCTTACCCCCCACCCTAAATAGAGACCCTACACGCTTCAAATGTCCCCTGTGATTCCCCCTCCATGGAAATCACCGACTCATCACCAGGAGAACTTCCACCTCGGAAAACACCTCAAAAGCATTTGCCACCTCCACCCTCCCAGGTTCAGGAGCTTTGACATCCATCTTCCTGATCCTCCGCCTCTTATGCTGCGTACACGCGATCGGAATTCTCGCCGAAGACCATCCAAGGCTTTTCCCAAGAATTCCGATCGTGTGTACGCAACAGAACTCCACTCAAGCTTGTGTTGCCTACACACAGTCACACCAAATTCCGACCGTCAAGAGCGCGGTGACGTACAACACTACAGCAACCCGCGAAAATTAAGTTCAATGCTTCCGAGCATGCGTAGGAATTTTGCGTTCTAAACTTTTTCCGTCTGAAAAATTGAGAACCTGCTCTCAATCTTTTGCTGGCCGAAATTCCGCCAGCAAAAGTCAGATGGAGCGTATACACACGGTCACATTTTTCGATGAAAAGCTCTCATCGGTCTTTTGCTGGCTGAATTTCCGATCGTGTGTACGCGGCATTACCCTTTTTCCTTTTAGCCTCCAACCATTCCATATCCTCATTCGACAATCATGATGGCAGAACCCCCCCCCCCGGGCATCCTCAGCCCCCCCCCCCACATCATTTACCCCAACTTCCACATCATTCACCTTGCATTCTGCACCAGCCACTCTCATTCCCTTCCCACCTCCCCCCACCATCATCCAATCCACCCTTCACTCCACCTCTCTGTGTCTGCCACCTCCAGCTGCACTTCTGCCACACCGAGGAGGAGGGGTTGGCACCACCATATACGCTGGTCGAGGCACCCTCCACTGCCTTCAATACACTAGGAGAAATAATAGGCGTGAAGTCTGTTCACCACTCTATCCTGGAGGACTGGTAAGGACTCCTCATGCATAGGGACAGGCCCAGGATCCATTGAGCACATGGAGTAGGCCTCGGTGCCTCTGGAGAGCCTCCACCTTCGCCTCCCCCAACCCACTGCATGGCGGTTGGGGGGAGAAGCCTGCAGGACAGGCCCAGGCTTGAGGTTTCCTCCAACTCAGAGCAAAGTAGAGCAAGCCAACAGCACCTTGCAAAACAGCACCCCGCAAAACAGCACCACCTGGTGGAGAAGCTCCTCCGGGACAGAGACTGATGTGACCTGCTCAACCATGAACTTTTTTTGGGTGCAACTCCCCTTTAATAGGTTACAATATACAGCATAGGATCTTGCTTAACCACTAGAGATCCGTGCTATAGCCGAATGACGGCTACAGCGCGGACCTGCTTTGCCGGGTCTATTGACGTCGCCCCGTCCTGTGAGGGGCGCGCGCTCTGTGATCAGCGAGTCTATGAGACTCGCCTGATCACGGATCGGCGCAAGGGGTCGATCCCGACCCCTTACCACGTGATCAGCTGTCAGCCAATGACAGCTGATCATGTGACACAACAGAGCCGGTAATCGGCTATTTTTCCTCCTCGCGCCGACAGTGCGAGGAGAAAAAAAAGAAAGGCGATCACCGGCGGCCGCGAGAGGGACATCAGTCCCGTTCACGGCCAGCTTATCAGTGCCCACCTGCCCCCTGCCAGTGCCACCTAACTAAAAAAAAAAAGTGCCCCCATCAGTGCCACCTATCAGTGCCACCTATCAGTGCCCAAAATCTGCAACAACAGTGCTGCACCCCAGTGCCACATATCTGTGCCCATCAGTATCATCTACTAGTGCCCATCAGTGCCGCCCATTAGTGCCAGCAGTGCCACCTATCAGTGCCACCTAGCAGTGCCCATCAGTCCCATCTATCAGTGGTACCTATCGGTGCCCCTTAGTGCCACCCATCAGTGCCATCTTATCTGTGCCCATCTTTGCCCATCAGTGCAGCCTTATCTGTGCCCATCAGTGCAGCCTATCAGTGCCCACCAGTGCAGCCTATCAGTGCCCACCAGTGCAGCCTATCAAGTGCCCACCAGTGCAGCCTATCAGTGCAGCCTATCAGTGCAGCCTATCAGTGCCCACCAGTGCCCGACTCATCAGCGCATTTCAATGAAGGAGAAAAATGACCTGTTTGCAAATTTTTATTTTTTTTGCATGTTTTTTTGTTTATCAAAAAACAGCTGTAATTAAATACCACCAAAAGAAAGCGCTATTTGTGGGAAAAAAATGATAAAAATGTCATTTGGGTACAGTGTTGTATGACCGCGCAATTGTCATTCAAAATGCATCAGCCCTGAAAGCTGAAAATTGGTCTGGGACTGAGGGGGGTTTAAGTGCCCAGTAAGCAAGTGGTTAAAGAACTGTCTTTGAGCTCCATTTTGTGACTTTGCCTAGGCTGAGATGATGTGATCGGTCTGCTGCAGGGAGTAGGAAGCATTTTCTCATTCTCCCCTCTCCCAGCGATCAGCCTGTGCATTGTAACTTTGTAGCATGTCACAAGGGGAGAGCCTGCAGCAGGGGCTGAGCTGTGTCAAACACTCACATGATTGTGTCATGTCTGGTTTGACATCTCAGTTCCGAGATGATGACCCCGGATGATGCCTGAACAAAGACGGTGCTATCCTTCTGGAGACAAAAAGCAGATGAAGGCATTGTGGGGAGGGGGGGGGGGGGGGGTTACACTGACACATTGGGAGTAATAAATACCTGGAAGGGTTACACCGACACATGCTACTCTTAAAATTAAAAAAGATCTGGTGATTTATGTTAGTTGTACTTACAGCTTTCTTTTCGGCATCTTTCCCCGTATCTTCCAGGTAGGAGAGAACGAAGTCGATCCTGCCGCGCCATCGCGGAAGAAGATGGAGTCTTTGCTCTGGTGCTGTCCGTCTATCTGTGGGAAGTAAAGTGAAAATCAGCGATACGGTTTTCGGGACGCCGAGCCGGCAGGTGAGCAGCCCAATCCGCTGCAGAGAGGAAAAGTAAAGAAATCGAATTGTAGAAAAGCCAACTCTGGGGCAGCAAACGTCATGTGGAGCACAGTGCAACCCAGGGCAGTGATGTACGGCTGTAACCTATAGCAACCAGGCTCAGAGTTTTGCCAGGTGTGACCAAACCCATGAAAGAAGGCTTCTGATTGGCTGCCATTGCTCGCCCTGGCTTGCTTTACATAAAGGGGCTAAAATAACAAGCAGTCGATCCGCATTAAACATGGCCAGCAGTGCAGTTAGGTTTATGCAACATGTCGTGTTGGTGAGCAAACGTGTTGTGTGTTGCTGCCGTGTGACTCCCCCCCCCCCCCCCCCCCCCCCCCCCACACTCTTCACTTATTTATATGCAAGAAAAATGAATGTACATTATTGCAGCGCTTTTATGTGCATTTTTACAGCATGCAACATTTATCCACACCGGAACACACTGCCAAACGCATGTAAGCACAAAAATTAATAAAATAAATTAATTTGTAAAAAAAAATGTTGAAAACTATTTACAATTTTCCTTCCACTTAACAATTACGTGCCACTTTGTGTTGGTCTATCACATAAAATACATTTGTGTTTTTGGTTGTAAAATGACAAAAATGCGGAAAATGTCAAGGGGTGTGAATACTTTTTCAAGGTACTGTAAACTACTCTGTGCAATCCCTTTAAAGTGGAGGTCCACCCTAAAGTGGATCTTCCGCTCATCGGAACCCTCCCCCCCTCAGGCGCCACAATTGGCACCTTTCAGGGGGGAGGGGGGTGCAGATACCTGTACAGTACAGGTATTCTGCACCCACTTCCAGGATAGCTCTCTGCGGAAAGGGGCGTAGATTACGCCCCTTTCCGCAAGTGCCCGCCCCTTTCCGCAAGTGCCCGCTGCCTGATGGGAAACACACAGATCCCAGAGACAGCGGGGACCGTCCTCATTGCGCAGCGCAACTCGCGCATGCGCAGTAGGGAACCGGGAAATGAAGCCGAAAGGCTCCACTTCCTGATTGCCATACCCAAGATGGCGGCGGCAGCACCCGAGAGACGATCTAGAGATCGGCTTCGGGTGCCGACATTGCGGGCACGCTGGACAGGTAAGTGTCACTATTTTAAAAGTCAGCAGCTGCAGTATTTGTAGATGCTGGCTTTTAAAAAAAAAAAAAAAAAACGCAGAGTCCCAGCGGACTCCCGCTTTAAGGCTGGCCATACACCATAGAATCTGATTGTACAGCCTCCTTTAAGTCTAGTACACACAAATATATATATTTTTTGTTAAACTGAACAGGTTGAACAAAAAACTAAAAAAAACTGACAGCTCCAGTCAGATCTGCTGTACTAACAAGCTGACATTAGTACATGGATCTCCCCTGCTGTGCTACTGTGTTGTGAAAGGGGATCTTGGGGACTTCTCCTCCACCAGAACACTCCAGTCAGCGCTCTCAGTCATTGACCAGGAGCCAGTCGGGAGATCTTTTTCGGCCATCCTCCTTGGACAGAAGCGGATCGACTACAGTACACATGGACCGAATGTTGGGCGGTTTCTATTGAATCAGCTGATGTTGCCCGGCATTCGGCTTTACACTGCTCTTACTCTGTACAATCTGACTGGACATTTACATCAGAGGCAGTTGGGTACGTTTTTAAAACACAGTACAAATGGATATGCAAGAAAAATGAATGTACACCATTGCAGCGCTTTTATGTGTATTTTTACAGCATGCAACATTTTTCCACACGGGAACACACTGCAAACGCATGTAAGCACAAAGCCGGCTCCCCTGGCTAATCATGGCCACTCACAGGTAATCTCTCATACCGCGATTACATGAGAACGATTGGCCCAGGGACGCAGATTGCCCCCCCCCCCCCCCGCTGGGGTTCTCCCATCTAATCAATAGGTGTGAATGTACCTATACCAGACACCCCGACTGACCCCAACCCCTCATCCGGACATTTGAATTATTTTCTTTTTATTTACATAACATTTTTTTTTTTTTGTTTACATTCCTCTCCTCTAGTATACAATGTATCTCTTGTGTACTTCTCCTCTAGTATACAATGGGGGTTATTTACTTTAAGGCAAATACACTGGGCACTATAAGCGCACATGGAAGTGCAATCGCTGTAGATCGGAGGGGGACATGCAAGGAAAATAAAAAAACTGCTTGTTTGCTTGTACATGATTGGATGATAAAATCAGCAGAGCTTCCCCGTACTTGTAGTGCACAGTGGATTTGCCTGTATCTTTTTGTGCATTTCTTTTCTACTAATGTATATTTTTTTGTGTATTTCTCTTCTAGTATACAATGTATGTTTTTTATGCACTTTTCCTCTAGTATGCAATCTCTCTTTTTGTGTATTTCTCCTCTAGTATTCAATGTATCTTTTTGCATACTTCCCTTCTAGTATACAAAGCATCTTTTTGTGTACTTTTCCTACTATTATACAATGTATCTTTTTGTGCATTTCTCCTCTAGTGTACAATGTATCTTTTTGTGTATTTCTCCTCTAGTATACAATGCATCTTTTTTTGTGTATTTCTCCTCTAGTATACAATGCATCTTTTTCTGTATTTCTCCTCTAGTGTATAATGTATCTTTTTGTGTATTTCTCCTCTAGTATTCAATGTATCTTTTTGCATACTTCCCTTCTAGTATACAAAGCATCTTTTTGTGTACTTTTCCTACTATTATACAATGTATCTTTTTGTGCATTTCTCCTCTAGTGTACAATGTATCTTTTTGTGTATTTCTCCTCTAGCATACAATGCAACATTTTTGTGTATTTCTCCTCTAGTATACAATGCATCTTTTTCTGTATTTCTCCTCTAGTGTATAATGTATCTTTTTGTGTATTTCTCCTCCAGTATCCAATGGGGAAGATTTACTAAAGCTGGTGCACTCAGAACCTGGTGCAGGTGTGAATGGTGGCCAATCAGCTTCTAATTTCAGCTTTGGCAATAAAACCTGGAAGATGATTGGTTTCTATGCAGAGTTGAATAAGACTTTGCGCTCCCCAGCTTTAGTAAATAACCCCCAGCGCATCTTTTTATGTATCTCTCCTCTAGTATACAATGTATCTGTTTGGATACTTCCCTTCTAGCTTATAATATATCTTTTTGTGTATTTCTCCTCTAGTATACAATGTATGTTTTTACTTACTTTTCCTCTAGTATGCAATCTCTCTTTTTGTGTATTTCTCCTCTAGTATTTAATGTATCTTTTGGCATACTTCCCTTCTAGTATACAAAGCTTTTGTGTACTTTTCCTACTAGTATACAATGTATCCCTTTGTGTATTTTCACCTCTAGTACACAATGCATCTCTTTGTGTATTTCTCCTCTAGTATACAATGCATCTCTTTGTGCACTTCTCTAGTATACAATGTATCTTTTGTGTACTTCTCCTCTAGTATAGAATGCCTATTTTTATGTAGTTCTCCTCTAGTATGCAATGCATTGTTTTGTGTGCTTCTCCTCTAGTGTACAATGTATCTTTTTCTTTATTTATAAGAAGAAAGAATACAGGGGCAGGCTGTACAGTTACTGATCACTGTGCTAGGCAATGATAGTTTATTACATCAATCATGTGATTGAGAGCTGATCTTCCCAAGTCCTGATCATTAGTACTGGACCCAGAGAGTCTTTGGTGACAGTGCGGTCTCCATGCTGGCCAGGACAATCCCAGGAAGATACATATACTGGAAGAAGACCCCCTCTGTGAGGTCACAGATGTTTATACACACATTGGGAAAAGGGTAAAGTAATAAAGTTCTGAGTTTACTTTAATTCTGCCTGTGAATGTTGACTGATATAATTAGGAGGTGATATGAGGTGAAGAGATGGATTAGTACTTTAGAAATGAGTCTGGATCGGATCCAGCCCCCGCAGATGGCACAACAGAGGTAATACAACACCACCAGCTCTACCAGAGTCATTAATAATGGATGGGCTCACACCTAGAAGACACACCAGAGTCATTAATAATGGATGGGCTCACACCTAGAAGACACACCAGAGTCATTAATAATGGAGGGGCTCACACCTAGAAGACACACCAGAGTCATTAATAATGGAGGGGCTCACACCTAGAAGACACACCAGAGTCATTAATAATGGAGGGGCTCACACCTAGGAGATACACGAAAGTCATTATTAATGGAGGGGCTCACACCCTGAAGACACACCAGAGTCACTAATAATGGGGGGGGGGGGGCTCACACTTAGGTGATCATGGCAATGCTACATGCCCTCCAGTGCCAGCTCACTCAGCCTTGACTTTGTTTGGAAATTGGAGTGAAATGTCAACAAATCCGCCCAGGAACGGCCGCCGTGCCCGGCTCTGACTAATGTCTTCTAGGGCAGCAGCCAAAGAAAATCAAGACTCCGAACCGAGGCAGAAAATGGAAAACTTGTTCTCACCGGAGAGAGAGCAATACTACGAAGAGCCGATAGAGAACCACAGGGACCGAAACACCACGAGAGAGAAATCCCCCCCAACTAAAATCCCATCATTGGATCAAATATCGGAGAATTACTGAGGATGATCCCCGGGATTAGATCTTCAAAATAACTGGATTTTAAGGGGGGGGGGGGCGGGGGAGAGAGCGAGAGAGCCAGAGCGCGAGAGCAAGTGCACGAGAGAGAGGGTGAGAGAGAACGAGAGCGCGCGCGAGAGAGGGAGAGAGCAGGAGAGCGTGCGAGGGCGAGCAAGAGAGAGAGGGGCTAGCGCGAGAGAGGGACTAGCGCGAGAGAGGGGCTAGCGCGAGAGAGGGGCTAGCGCGAGAGAGGGACTAGCGCGAGAGAGGGACTAGCGCGAGAGAGGGACTAGCGCGAGAGCGCAGGAGAGAGGGCGAGAGCGCAGGAGAGAGGGCGAGAGCGAGGAGAGAGGGCGAGCGCGCAGGAGAGAGGGCGAGCGCGCAGGAGAGAGGGCGAGCGCGCAGGAGAGAGGGCGAGCGCGCAGGAGAGAGGGCGAGCGCGCAGGAGAGAGGGCGAGAGAGAGAGGGCGAGCGAGAGAGAGAGGGCGAGCGAGAGAGAGAGGGCGAGCGAGAGAGAGAGGGCGAGCGAGAGAGAGAGGGCGAGCGAGAGAGAGAGGGCGAGCGAGAGAGAGAGGGCGAGGGAGAGAGAGGGCGAGAGAGAGAGGGCGAGAGAGAGAGGGCGAGAGAGGCGAGCGAGAGAGAGAGGGCGAGCGAGAGAGAGGGCAAGCGAGAGAGAGGGCAAGCGAGAGAGAGGGCAAGCGAGAGAGGGCAAGCGAGAGAGAGGGCAAGCGAGAGAGAGTGCGAGAGCGATAGAGGGCGAGAGAGAGCAAGAGCGAGAGAGAGGGCAAGAGAGAGCGTGAGAGAGAGCGCGAATATAGGGGAGAGGGGGAGAGAGAGAGAGAGAGAGAGAGAGAGAGGAAATGGCAGACAGAGAGAAGGGGGAAAGAAAGGATTGAGAAAGGAGATTAGGGATGGGGGGAGAGAGGGAGAGGAGAGGAGACAAGAGAAGAGACATTGGAGAGAGAGAGAGAAAGATATGGGAGGACAGAGATAGAGATAAGAGGAAGGGGGAGAGATGGGGCCAAAAGGAGATGGTGGGGAGAGATAATGGGGCTCTGACAGAGGAGAGATTAGAAGAGAGGAAACAGTGTAGATAGAAAAAGGAGATGGAGATGAGAGAGAGAGAGGAAAGAAGATGAGAGGTGAGAGAGGGGGAGAGGAGAGAAGAGGAGAGGTGAGAGAGGGGAAGAGGAGAAAGGAGAGAGGAGGAAGGCGAGAGGAGGAAGGCTAGAGGAGAGGAGTGGAGAGAGGGAGAGGAGGAGGAGAGAAGGAGAGGAGAGGGGGAGAGGAGAGGGG
>NW_027507786.1:14134352-14256392 GCF_037356315.1 Lithobates pipiens | reverse complement strand
ATTGGCGCCTGTCAGGGGGGGAGGGGGGGTGCAGATACCTGTACAGTACAGGTATTCTGCACCCACTTCCAGGATAGCTCTCTGCGGAAAGGGGCGTAGATTACGCCCCTTTCCGCAAGTGCCCGCCCCTTTCCGCAAGTGCCCCGCTGCCTGCTGGGAAACACACAGATCCCAGAGACAGCGGGGACCGTCCTCATTGCGCAGCGCAACTCGCGCATGCGCAGTAGGGAACCGGGAAATGAAGCCGAAAGGCTCCACTTCCTGATTGCCATACCCAAGATGGCGGCGGCAGCACCCGAGAGACGATCTAGAGATCGGCTTCGGGTGCCGACATTGCGGGCACGCTGGACAGGTAAGTGTCACTATTTTAAAAGTCAGCAGCTGCAGTATTTGTAGATGCTGGCTTTTAAAAAAAAAAAAAAAAAAACGCAGAGTCCCAGCGGACTCCCGCTTTAAGGCTGGCCATACACCATAGAATCTGATTGTACAGCCTCCTTTAAGTCTAGTACACACAAATATATATATTTTTTTGTTAAACTGAACAGGTTGAACAAAAAAACAAAAAAAAACTGACAGCTCCGGTCAGATCGGCTGTACTAACAAGCTGACATTAGTACATGGATCTCCCCTGCTGTGCTACTGTGTTCTGACAGGGGATCTTGGGGACTTCTCCTCCACCAGAACACTCCAGTCAGCGCTCTCAGTCATTGACCGGGAGCCAGTTGGGAGATCTTTTTTGGCCATCCTCCTTGGACAGAAGCGGATCGACTACAGTACACATGGGCCGAATGTTGGGCGGTTTCTATTGAATCAGCTGATGTTGCCTGGCATTCGGCTTTACACTGCTCTTACTCGAGTCTATACAATCTGACTGGACATTTACATCAGAGGCAGTTGGGTACGTTTTTAAAACACAGTACAAATGGATATGCAAGAAAAATGAATGTACACCATTGCAGCGCTTTTATGTGTATTTTTACAGCATGCAACATTTTTCCACACGGGAACACACTGCAAACGCATGTAAGCACAAAGCCGGCTCCCCTGGCTAATCATGGCCACTCACAGGTAATCTCTCATACCGCGATCACATGAGAACGATTGGCCCAGGAACGCAGATTGCCCCCCCCGCTGGGGTTCTCCCATCAATAGGTGTGAATGTACCTTATACCAGACACCCCGACTGACCCCAATCCCTCATCCGGACATTTGAATTATTTTCTTTTTATTTACATAACATTTTTTTTTTTTTTACATTCCTCTCCTCTAGTATACAATGTATCTCTTGTGTACTTCTCCTCTAGTATACAATGTATCTCTTGTGTACTTCTCCTCTAGTATGCAATGGGGGTTATTTACTTTAAGGCAAATACACTGGGCACTATAAGTGCACATGGAAGTGCAATCGCTGTAGATCGGAGGGGGACATGCAAGGAAAATAAAAAACTGCTTGTTTGCTTGTACATGATTGGATGATAAAATCAGCAGAGCTTCCCCGTACTTGTAGTGCACAGTGGATTTGCCTGTATCTGTTTGTGCATTTCTTTTCTACTAATGTATATTTTTTGTGTATTTCTCTTCTAGTATACAATGTATGTTTTTTTATGCACTTTTCCTCTAGTATGCAATCTCTCTTTTTGTGTATTTCTCCTCTAGTATTCAATGTATCTTTTTGCATACTTCCCTTCTAGTATACGAAGCATCTTTTTGTGTACTTTTCCTACTATTATACAATGTATCCCTTTGTGTATTTTCACCTCTATTATACAATGTATCTTTTTGTGTATTTCTCCTCTAGTATACAATGCAACATTTTTGTGTGTTTCTCCTCTAGTGTACAATGTATCTTTTTGTGTGTTTCTCCTCTAGTGTACAATGTATCTTTTTGTGTATTTCTCCTCTAGTGTACAATGTATCTTTTTGTGTATTTCTCCTCTAGTATACAATGCAACATTTTTGTGTATTTCTACTCTAGTGTACAATGTATCTTTTTGTGTATTTCTCCTCTAGTGTACAATGTATCTTTTTGTGTATTTCTCCTCTAGTATACAATGCATCTTTTTCTGTATTTCTCCTCTAGTGTATAATGTATCTTTTTGTGTATTTCTCCTCTAGTATCCAATGGGGAAGATTTACTAAAGCTGGTGCACTCAGAACCTGGTGCAGGTGTGAATGGTGGCCAATCAGCTTCTAATTTCAGCTTTGGCAATAAAACCTGGAAGATGATTGGTTTCTATGCAGAGTTGAATAAGACTTTGCGCTCCCCAGCTTTAGTAAATAACCCCCAACGCATCTTTTTATGTATTTCTCCTCTAGTATACAATGTATCTGTTTGGATACTTCCCTTCTAGCTCATAATATATCTTTTTGTGTATTTCTCCTCTAGTATACAATGTATGTTTTTACTTCCTTTTCCTCGAGTATGCAATCTCTCTTTTTGTGTATTTCTCCTCTAGTATTTAATGTATCTTTTTGCATACTTCCCTTCTAGTATACAAAGCTTTTTGTGTACTTTTCCTACTAGTATACAATGTATCCCTTTGTGTATTTTCACCTCTAGTACACAATGCATCTCTTTGTGTATTTCTCCTCTAGTATACAATGCATCTCTTTGTGCACTTCTCTAGTATACAATGTATCTTTTGTGTACTTCTCCTCTAGTATAGAATGCCTATTTTTATGTAGTTCTCCTCTAGTATGCAATGCATTGTTTTGTGTGCTTCTCCTCTAGTGTACAATGTATCTTTTTCTTTATTTATAAGAAGAAAGAATACAGGGGCAGGCTGTACAGTTACTGATCACTGTGCTAGGCAATGATAGTTTATTACATCAATCATGTGATTGAGAGCTGATCTTCCCAAGTCCTGATCATTAGTACTGGACCCAGAGAGTCTTTGGTGACAGTGCGGTCTCCATGCTGGCCAGGACAATCCCAGGAAGATACATATACTGGAAGAAGACCCCCTCTGTGAGGTCACAGATGTTTATACACACATTGGGAAAAGGGTAAAGTAATAAAGTTTTGAGTTTACTTTAATTCTGCCTGTGAATGTTGACTGATATAATTAGGAGGTGATATGAGGTGAAGAGATGGATTAGTACTTTAGAAATGAGTCTGGATCGGATCCAGCCCCCGCAGATGGCACAACAGAGGTAATACAACACCACCAGCTCTACCAGAGTCATTAATAATGGATGGGCTCACACCCAGAAGACACACCAGAGTCATTAATAATGGAGGGACTCACACCTAGGAGATACACCAGAGTCATTAATAATGGATGGGCTCACACCTAGAAGACACACCAGAGTCATTAATAATGGAGGGGATCACACCTAGAAGACACACCAGAGTCATTAATAATGGAGGGACTCACACCTAGGAGATACACCAGAGTCATTAATAATGGATGGGCTCACACCTAGAAGACACACCAGAGTCATTAATAATGGAGGGGATCACACCTAGAAGACACACCAGAGTCATTAATAATGGAGGGGCTCACACCTAGAAGACACACCAGAGTCATTAATAATGGAGGGGATCACACCTAGAAGACACACCAGAGTCATTAATAATGGAGGGGATCACACCTAGAAGACACACCAGAGTCATTAATAATGGAGGGGCTCACACCTAGAAGGCACACCAGAGTCATTAATAATGGAGGGGATCACACCTAGAAGACACACCAGAGTCATTAATAGTGGAGGGGCTCACACCTAGGAGATACACGAAAGTCATTATTAATGGAGGGGCTCACACCTTGAAGACACACCAGAGTCACTAATAATGGGGGGGGGGCTCACACTTAGGTGATCATGGCAATGCTACATGCCCTCCAGTGCCAGCTCACTCAGCCTTGACTTTGTTTGGAAATTGGAGTGAAATGTCAACAAATCCGCCCAGGAACGGCCGCCGTGCCCGGCTCTGACTAATGTCTTCTAGGGCAGCAGCCAAAGAAAATCAAGACTCCGAACCGAGGCAGAAAATGGAAAACTTGTTCTCACCGGAGAGAGAGCAATACTACGAAGAGCCGATAGAGAACCACAGGGACCGAAACACCACGAGAGAGAAATCCCCCCCCAACTAAAATCCCATCATTGGATCAAATATCGGAGAATTACTGAGGATGATCCCCGGGATTAGATCTTCAAAATAACTGGATTTTAAGGGGGGGGGGGCGGGGGGAGAGAGCGAGAGAGCCAGAGCGCGAGAGCAAGTGCACGAGAGAGAGGGTGAGAGAGAACGAGAGCGCGCGCGAGAGGGAGAGAGCAGGAGAGCGTGCGAGGGCGAGCAAGAGAGAGAGGGGCTAGCGCGAGAGAGGGGCTAGCGCGAGAGAGGGGCTAGCGCGAGAGAGGGGCTAGCGCGAGAGAGGGACTAGCGCGAGAGAGGGACTAGCGCGAGAGAGGGACTAGCGCGAGAGCGCAGGAGAGAGGGCGAGCGCGCAGGAGAGAGGGCGAGCGCGCAGGAGAGAGGGCGAGCGAGAGAGAGAGGGCGAGCGAGAGAGAGAGGGCGAGCGAGAGAGAGAGGGCGAGCGAGAGAGAGGGCGAGAGAGAGAGGGCGAGAGAGAGAGGGCGAGAGAGAGAGGGCGAGAGAGAGAGGGCGAGAGAGAGAGAGGGCGAGAGAGAGAGAGGGCGAGAGAGAGGGCGAGCGAGAGAGAGAGGGCGAGAGAGAGAGGGCGAGCGAGAGAGAGAGGGCGAGCGAGAGAGAGAGGGCGAGCGAGAGAGAGAGGGCGAGCGAGGAGAGAGAGGGCGAGCGAGAGAGAGGGCGAGCGAGAGAGAGGGCGAGCGAGAGAGAGGGCGAGCGAGAGAGGGCAAGCGAGAGAGAGTGCGAGAGCGATAGAGGGCGAGAGAGAGCAAGAGCGAGAGAGAGGGCAAGAGAGAGCGTGAGAGAGAGCGCGGATATAGGGGAGAGGGGGAGAGAGAGAGAGAGAGAGAGAGAGAGAGAGAGGAAATGGCAGACAGAGAGAAGGGGGAAAGAAAGGATTGAGAAAGGAGATTAGGGATGGGGGGAGAGAGGGAGAGGAGAGGAGACAAGAGAAGAGACATTGGAGAGAGAGAGAGAAAGATATGGGAGGACAGAGATAGAGATAAGAGGAAGGGGGAGAGATGGGGCCAAAAGGAGATGGTGGGGAGAGATAATGGGGCTCTGACAGAGGAGAGATTAGAAGAGAGGAAACAGTGTAGATAGAAAAAGGAGATGGAGATGAGAGAGAGAGAGGAAAGAAGATGAGAGGTGAGAGAGGGGGAGAGGAGAGAAGAGGAGAGGTGAGAGAGGGGAAGAGGAGAAAGGAGAGAGGAGGAAGGCGAGAGGAGGAAGGCTAGAGGAGAGGAGTGGAGAGAGGGAGAGGAGGAGGAGAGAAGGAGAGGAGAGGAGGAGAGAGGGGGAGAGGAGAGGGGGAGAGGAGAGGGGGAGAGGAGAGGGGGAGTGGAGAGAGGAGGAGAGAGGGGAGAGGGGAGAGGGGAGAGGGGAGAGGGGCAGGCACAGCCGGGTTGTAATGGGAGAATTGCTGCACTCTGGTGAAGTAGGTGGCCGCACTGACCTGTCTTCCCACACAAGACGCATTTCATCCCCTTTCTCTTCCATGGTCTCGGCCCCTCTGTCTGCATTGCTGTGATTGGAGGGGTGAGGTGGAGACGGCTCTTCATCTACAAGTCATCTAATTTGTAAAATGTTTCTTCTTTGTTTTGCATGAACTAATCCCCCGGCCTTATTAAATGTGAAATATTGGCGATCACACATCACTGTATCTACAAGTATCATAGAGATGGAGATCAATTCTATTTTTTACATTGTAAACATAAAACAGCAAATATAACTACACAGAAGCTCCAATACACGTTCATATCCACAGGCAGTATACAGATCAGTAGCCACAATCCCTTTACATGAAAGGTTCTGTGTGAAGTTAGTATTTATCTCGTGTCTCTTATACCAAACTGCAGGTCTGTTAATCCCACAAGTATTCCAAACCAGCCATTCCAAGGGTTCCTCCAGAGATGGTTAGGGGTTCCTTGACCTGTGGCTAACTGACAGCCAATGTGATGTTACCCGCATAGTTCCAGGTCCAACACCACTTGGCAGAGCCAGACTAAGGCTGTAATTCTGACCACCAGTGTAATGAAAATTCTTCCCACTGACCCCACCAATGGAAGAGGCATCTTCCCAATGACCACCAATGGAAGAGGCATCTTCCCAATGACCACCAATGGAAGAGGCATCTTCCCAATGACCACCAATGGAAGAGGCATCTTCCCAATGACCACCAATGGAAGAGGCATCTCTCCAATGACCACCAATGGACTGCTCTTAGTAGGGGTTCCCTGAGGCCTGAACATTTTTGAAAGGGTTCCTGAGGGGTAAAACGGTAGAAAGGCTGGTCCAAATAATCCAGATACTCTGAGACTTTTGGCATTTACTGGAAATCTCAGGCAGAGCTCAGCAATTCCAGTCTGAAGATTTAAATGCCTCAATAATTCTCCATCCATAAGCTGAGCTCAGTGAGGCTCAGAAGGGACGTTGCATACATTTGTATTAATCATCTCTCTGCATTACAGAGCCAAGAACTGCCAGAAGAGGTCACAGATATCTAAGGTAACATCACTCTGCCGGGAGTTTCTGCATTTCCGCAAAAGCCAAGAACTCTGATTTTATTGCAGCATCAGCAGCTCCCAGAAATCCATGTTTCTGCTGCATTCCTGACATCAGGCTTATAGTGGGAGTGGCAGCTCTGGACATTGATGGACAGGAGGGGGAGGTGCCTATGTGGGCTTAAAGGAAGGAGGGGAAAGAGTCTTTACCAATGTAATGAGGTCTACTGGAAGAGACCAATGAGCAGGTAGAAGGTTGGACAGTGACTATAGTCTGCAGACATATGGACATCAGTCTCTTTTCACATGGGCCAGATCCGGTTGGGTTCGGGCAGTGGATGGTGTCAGTAGGGCAGAGGGCGGTGTCAGTAGGGCAGAGTCAGTAGGGCAGAGGGCGGTGTCAGTAGGGCAGTGGATGTTGTCAGTAGGGCAGAGGTTGGGTTCAGTAGGGCAGTGGATGGTGTCAGTAGGGCAGTGGATGGTGTCAGTAGGACAGAGGTTGGGTTCAGTAGGGCAGAGGTTGGGTTCAGTAGGGCAGAGGTTGGGTTCAGTAGGGCAGAGGTTGGGTTCAGTAGGGCAGAGGTTGGGTTCGGTAGGGCAGAGGTTGGGTTCGGTAGGGCAGAGGTTGGGTTCGGTAGGGCAGAGGTTGGGTTCAGTAGGGCAGAGGTTGGGTTCAGTAGGGCAGAGGTTGGGTTCAGTAGGGAAGAGGTTGGGTTCAGTCAGGCAGTGGATGTTTACAGTAGGGCAGAGGTTGGGTTCAGTAGGGCAGTGGATGGTGTCAGTAGGGCAGAGGTTGGGTTCAGCAGGGCAGAGGTTAGGTTCAGCAGGGCAGAGGTTAGGTTCAGCAGGGCAGAGGTTAGGTTCAGCAGGGCAGAGGTTAGGTTCAGCAGGGCAGAGGATGGTGTCAGTAGGGCAGAGGATGGTGTCAGTAGGGCAGAGTTTGGGTTAAGCAGGGCAGAGGTTGGGTTCAGCAGGGCAGAGGTTGGGTTCAGCAGGGCAGAGGATGGTGTCAGTAGGGCAGAGGACGGTGTCAGTAGGTTGCACCTTATCGCAGTGCAGTTCTTAGCCACATGATCCCAACACACTGAACATATGAAGGCTGAACAGGAGGAGTTCAAAAGCTGTTTGCCCCACAGCTGCTGAAGACTCTACAGCACAGCTGCAGCAGAAACTATGACGATTCCTGATGGAAAATTGAATGTGTGTGACTGATAACAATCGTCCCAGTACAGGTGTGGTGGACAATCGTCCCGGTACAGGTGTGATGGACAATCGCCCCGGTACAGGTGTGGTGGACAATCGCCCCGGTACAGGTGTGGTGGACAATCGCCCCGGTACAGGTGTGGTGGACAATCGCCCCGGTACAGGTGTGGTGGACAATCGCCCCGGTACAGGTGTGGTGGACAATCGCCCCGGTACAGGTGTGGTGGACAATCGCCCCGGTACAGGTGTGGTGGACAATCGCCCCGGTACAGGTGTGGTGGACAATCGCCCCGGTACAGGTGTGGTGGACAATCGCCCCGGTACAGGTGTGGTGGACAATCGCCCCGGTACAGGTGTGGTGGACAATCGCCCCAGCTCAGTCCAAACAAACGCTTCAGCTCCGCTCTGAGCTTGTAGAGCTCGTCTCTCCTCCTATTCAGGGCTTTAAACCCGCCCACCAATCGCTCCCTCCGAAACTTCATCCTCACCAGGGGCAGAGAGATCCCCAGCCATGGTTTGTACAGGGGCAGGCATGTCACCCGACGGCCCAGGAGATGGCAATAACGAGGCATTGTTTGCTCTGACATATTCAGGGGGGAATTTTCTACTGCCAATGGTCACAGTCCGGCCCCTCTAAGGTCTGAAGGACAGTAAACTGCCCGTTTATTTAGATAAAGATATGGAGACCCCTGATATAGAGAACACCAACATGATAACTTCCTGAAATGCGCTGATCCAGTCACCTCTCATTTAGAAATTGGAAACCCTCTGTGTGGCGAAGGCACTAATATGGAGAAACCCATCACAAAACAAATCACCTGTGTGAGAAGCTGTAGAAGGAAGCTGCACACTCTGGAGCTACAATATATGCACTCCTTTCAGTTAGAAATCTCCAGATTCTCTACATCTCTCATGCAAGAGCACAGCAGGCTTAAGTCAGTTCACCAAATGGCATTCACAAGACCACCAAACCTAAAATACAACAGTCAGTGTGAAGAGATCAGGGACTTCCCCCAAAAATCCACATAGCCAGTTATGTTATATAAAGTTCTGACCCTCAGGGCGAGATATCTTCTGGTGCACAGCTCACTTCCTCAGGGGAGATATTTGCTGGTGCACAGCTTACTTCCTCAGGGGGAGATATTTGCTGATGCACGGCTAACTTCCTCGGGGGGAGATATTTGCTGATGCACGGCTAACTTCCTCAGGGGGAGATATTTTCTGATGTATGGCTAACTTCCTCAGGGGGGATATTTGCTGGTGCACAGCTCACTTCCTCAGGGGGGGATATTTGCAGATGCACAGCTCACTTCCTGACCATTATTGGGCTGATTTATTGCAGGAAATTTCAGATCATCTGCTTCTATTTTGCCATTTTTGATAGTAGTGGGAGGGGCTTCTATGGATCATCGGTGGTCGGTGTGCACACAGCTCAGGATATCGAATGTTCATTTGTACCAATAAATAGAATCTGTTACTGAATTTGCAGTTCAGGTTTGGTGGTAATACAACGCAAATGTCATCAAAGCGCAAACCATCCCCCATTACCCTGAGGCGGCTCTTCAGAAACAGACGGTGTTTGCGCCATTTCTGTGGAGTGATCAGCACAAATATCAGCAATGAATGAGACATCAAAATATTCAACAAGAAAATCAACCAAACCTGGCATTTCACTTATGGATGGATTCTAATGATTCGCCTGCCGCAAGTCAGCGTCCCGATTCACCCGCAAAAAAGTCAGCGTCCCGATTCACCCGCAAAAAAGTCAGCGTCCCGATTCACCCGCAAAAAAGTCAGCGTCCCGATTCACCCGCAAAAAAGTCAGCGTCCCGATTCACCCGCCGCAAGTCAGCGTCCCGATTCACCCGCAAAAAAGTCAGCGTCCCGATTCACCCGCAAAAAAGTCAGCGTCCCGATTCACCCGCAAAAAAGTCAGCGTCCCGATTCACCCGCAAAAAAGTCAGCGTCCCGATTCACCCGCAAAAAAGTCAGCGTCCCGATTCACCCGCAAAAAAAAGTCAGCGTCCCGATTCACCCGCAAAAAAAAAGTCAGCGTCCCGATTCACCCGCAAAAAAGTCAGCGTCCCGATTCACCCGCAAAAAAGTCAGCGTCCCGATTCACCCGCAAAAAAGTCAGCGTCCCGATTCACCCGCAAAAAAGTCAGCGTCCCGATTCACCCGCAAAAAAGTCAGCGTCCCGATTCACCCGCAAAAAAGTCAGCGTCCCGATTCACCCGCAAAAAAGTCAGCGTCCCGATTCACCCGCAAAAAAGTCAGCGTCCCGATTCACCCGCAAAAAAGTCAGCGTCCCGATTCACCCGCAAAAAAGTCAGCGTCCCGATTCACCCGCAAAAAGTCAGCGTCCCGATTCACCCGCAAAAAAGTCAGCGTCCCGATTCACCCGCCGCAAGTCAGCGTCCCGATTCACCCGCCGCAAGTCAGCGTCCCGATTCACCCGCCGCAAGTCAGCGTCCCGATTCACCCGCCGCAAGTCAGCGTCCCGATTCACCCGCCGCAAGTCAGCGTCCCGATTCACCCGCCGCAAGTCAGCGTCCCGATTCACCCGCCGCAAGTCAGCGTCCCGATTCACCCGCCGCAAGTCAGCGTCCCGATTCACCCGCCGCAAGTCAGCGTCCCGATTCACCCGCTGCATGTTTGCTGCCTTCCCTTTCCTGGTCACACAGGCTGTGAGTCTGGATTGGGGTCTGGTTGGGATATGAAGGAGCACCACAGGCAATTTCTTCCATGTCTAATAAATGTGTACCGCCACTTTATTTCCAAAAGGTGATCAAAGGAGTTCCCAAAGAAGAGAATAACAATGAATTACAGTGACAGTACATATTTATTACAAAAGGCAAAACAATGGTGTGGGGTTCCCCTAAAAATTGTGAGGATTGTTGTATTTATTTTTCTTTGACCTGTTCTTTGGGGATGAAGATGATGAGGGCGATGAGGGTGAGTAGGGTGATGAGGGGGAGGATGAGGAGGGTGATGAGGGGGGAGGGTGATGAGGGGGAGGCGAGGAGGGTGAGGAGGGTGATGAGGGTGATGAAGGGCCATGCTTCTTATATGATCAGATCCAGGATTGATGAAATTGCCGAGTCTTCATATCACTATCCCTCACCCCCACAGACTTCACTACATTTCATCTCCAATTTTTTTTTTTTTACCATAATTTCAAGGAAATCCGCGGCTCAACCTCCTATTTTTACAGCCCCCCTCCCACCCCTGCAGGAGCTGTAAATGAGATTGAAGGTCATCTGTGTATTCAGCTTCTCTGCACTGTGGGGCTGATCTGTGTCAGACATTTGTGAACACAGCCAAGACCCGCACAGACACCATTTACATGGTTACGCTGGCCTCTCAGTCCAGGAAGTAGATGGTGACCCCGGATGAAATCTGAACCAAGATCAACCTGAAAACAAACTTGTTAAAACACGGCATGGATGAGGGTTAATGAAGCACATACAGTGTGACATGAGGTTAGTACACTGATCACCAATGCACCAGCACAGCACAGACCAGCCAACCCCCCTTCACCATCAGAACACATTCCAATGTCATCCTATAATAATCAGGCTTTCAGGAACCATCAGGGGGTGGGGGGTGTATTATAAAAAAAAAAAAAAAAAAAAAAAAAAAAGAAGAAAGAGCACGTTTTCGAAATTGGTTTCTAAACTGTTCTTAAAGGGTAACTCCACCCAACATTGATACTTCCCTTTTCAGGATTCCAGTGTTGAGGCAAATTCTGTCCAAGTTTTTTTGGGAGGGAAATCTCACCATTGTGGGAGGGGCACAGAGACAAACTACTGCAGGAAATCTCCCCATTGTGGGAGGGGCAGAGACACAAACTACTGAGGTAAATCTCCCTATTGTGGGAGGGGCAGAGACACAAACTACTGCAGGAAATCTCACCATTGTGGGTGGGGCAGAGACACAAACTACTGCAGGAAATCTCCCCATTGTGGGTGGGGCAGAGACACAAACTACTGCAGGAAATCTCACCATTGTGGGTGGGGCAGAGACACAAACTACTGCAGGAAATCTCCTTATTGTGGGAGGGGCAGAGACACAAACTACTGCAGGAAATCTCACCATTGTGGGAGGGGCAGAGACACAAACTACTGGTGGAAATGTCACCATTGTGGGAGGGGCAGAGACACAAACTACTGCAGGAAATCTACTCATTGTGGGAGGGGCAGAGACACAAACTACTGCAGGAAATCTACTCATTGTGGGAGGGGCAGAGACACAAACTACTGGGGGAAATCTCACCATTGTGGGAGGGGCAGAGACACAAACTACTGGGGGAAATCTCACCAATGTGGGAGGGGCAGAGACACAGACGTTCGGTTTATGGAAGGCGGATCATTGGAATGTGTTCTCCACTAAGCATGCAACTACACCACGGACATGGGTGAGCGGGCACGGCGGCGGCTCACCATGCACCCGGCCTCTTACCCTCTGATGGTTGTTGATTAGAAAGGTGCTCTCTGTGCTGCTCAGGCCCTGCCCGCGGCATCATGGGAAAAATATAATGTGGTTAGTAACAATCCAAACCAAGAACAAGAATATTAATATTTACGCACTAATGGTGGAGATCAGTAATGGGGGGGGGGGGGGTGGAGCATTATAAACAGACATGCGGGATCACGACTGACCATCTTAAGGGGTTACCGTAGCAACCAACTAGGCCCGAATCCTCCGCACTCCCCGGCCTTGTAGAGGTTTACAAAGCTCCGGCTCTCGTTTCTCTGCATGTCACCCATAGCAACCATGGGCCTCATTTAAACTTTAATGAGCCCCTAGATAATTAGGTTCTGATTGGTTGCTATGGGCAACGCAGTTTAAAAAAGTGTGGGCTGAGCTACAGAAAAACGAAATTCGAGCAAAGCGGCATAAAAAATGTGTGACAAAAGCAACGTTTTTCCATAGCAACCGCATTTTGTTGCATCATGTGTAATGTAACTGGTTACTATGGGCAACACAATTTGGGAAAATGGGGGTTGTTATATGGAGAAAAATAAATAAAAAACAAACAAAAACAAAGGCAATGTTGCCATAGCAACCACACTCTGTTGTAACATGTGTAACCTGACTGGTTACTATGGGCAACACTATTTGAGGAAAAAAAAAATGGGACTTATTTACAAAAAACTAGCAAAAGAGGAATAAAAAGGAAAAAAAAGAAAAAAAAAAAAAACCATGACAAAAAGCTAAAGTTGCCATAGCAACCAGATACAGTTGTATCGCGTGTAATCTAACTGGTTGCTATGGGCAACCTACTCGCTTTGCTTCGGTTTCTGTAGCTCGGCCTCACTCCTTATTTGACATCAAAAAGGTCTCCGAAATGAAAACCGGGGCCACAGGAGGTCCTCCGTGGGTTCCCATAGCAACCAGACTTCCAGTTACCTTGTTGCCACGACAACAGCACGCTCTCAACCACGGAGACGTTTGTTTTGGTCGGAGCATCGCTCGGTGTTAATACAAAAAAAAAAGGGGGAGATCACATGCAAATAACGGAGCTCATTCGAAAACGCTAAAAAATGGCCGTGGCGTCCATGGCAACAGGACTCCAGGTGACATTTTTTTTTCTTTGTCCGTATAGAAAGACGAGTACACAAAACATTTTAGTTTGCTGCATTTTTCACAAAGCAACACTCAGAGAATACAATATGCACAATAAAGTGTATGCAAAGCCAGTTATTTTGTTGTTTTGGTCGGCGTCAGCGCCCCTGTCAGGTGTTTATTTGATTTGTATGGAGCAATAATGATAAAGGCTTGGGAGGTGGATTGTATATATTATTGTTTATTTATAAACCTGCTCCCTCAGTTTGCTATTATATATATATATATATATATATATATATATATATATATATATATATATATTTTTTTTTTTTTTTACTGCATTATTCATTTTTATTTATTTCACCTGTTTTTTTTTGTTTTTGTTTTTTTACTGAGACTGTTTTATTGTTTTTTGTTTATTGTTTTATTCATGACAAAAAAAAAAAAAAAAAAAAAAGAAGAGGCAGGGTTTAGTTCCTCTTTAAGCTACACTGTCGGACTGTTACACATGATTATACAGCAGTACCTTGGATTACGAGCATAATTAGAGAAGAATGCTTGTAATCCAAAGCGCTCGTACATCAGAGCGAATTTCCCCATAGAAGTCAATGGAAACTCAGATAATCCCTTCCACAGCCGCTGCTTGTCTATGCATTACCACATGTGGCCAGAGGTGTGGAGGGGGCGCCGGAGACACTCAGAGACGCTCGGGCGACACTCGGGAAAGGATTGTCTTTGAATGTCTCCAAGCGTCCGAGTGTTCCTGAGTGTCTCTGAGCATCTCCGGGTGGTCTCGGAGTGTTTCCGAGCATCTCCGAGCGATTCCAAGCATCTCTGAGTGTTTATGAGTGTCTCTAAGCATCTCCGAGCAGTCTCCGGGTGTCTCCGAGCGATTGAGCGTTTCCTCTCTAAGCGTTTCCGAGATCTCAGAATGATTTCCAAGCATCTCCGAGCGTCTACGAATGGTCTCAGAGTGTCACTGGCTAAAAGCAGTACTGCACACCCCAGAGGCTTGAATCCTGCTCGTCTTGTGAGACAAACGCTCGCAAAGTGAGTCAGGATTAAAAAAAAAAAGGAAAAAAAAAAAAAAAAGGAAGTTCGTATTGCAAAATGCCACGTTACTCGCAATCCAAGGTTGCACTGCATAACTATAAAAAGAAAATCACACATATAACAAGAATGCAAACAAAAAAAAAACAAAAAAAAACACAAAACTAAATAAAACCCCAGTTATATGCAAAAAACATTCAGGTTCCAAAAAAAAAAAAAAAAAAACTGTCTGAAGAAAAACAGACCTTTTATTTCAGGCATGTTGTGTAAATTCTTTCAGTAGCTATAAGAGGAATGTTGTTTTTCAGACTTTTTTTTTGGAGGGGCGGGGTCTCTAGAAACTCTGAATATATAAAATATCTGGAAAACTGGGACAAATTAACCGTGAAAGCGCGACTTGCATGTAATAAGGGATTTTGTTTTTGTGCTTTTCTTCTTTTTTTTTTTTTTTTTTTTTTTGCAGTCATGCAAGAACTTTTTTGCGAGGTTTTATATTGATATCTGATTTTTTTTTTATTTTATTTTTTTATGACTTTTTTTTATGTTGTAATATAATTCTTTTTTTATTTTATTTTTATTTTATTATTTTTTTTTTATATATTTCATACTTAAAGCATTTTATATTTTCATATTTAAAGTATAGATGAACCATCACTTTGGAAAAACATCCTTCTGCTTAATCAAGAAATAGAAGACAAAACACATACATACACATATATATATCTCTAGAGATAATAATAAAATAAAAAAAATGTATATATATATATATATATATATATATATATATATATATATATATATATATATATATATATATATATATATATATATATATATATATATACACACATATACACACATACACTGTAGTTTTTGTATTTTTGTTATTTTGTGATATTTTTTAACATTATTTCTCCATACAAATTATAATTGCACAGACAGCAAAAAAAAAAAAAAATGAAACGTAAAAGTGGGCAATTTAACGAAACATTAGCCAAAACTATTTAAAAAACAAAAAAAAAAAAACACCTTTTTGGCTTTATATACACATTGACACTACATTGAATATCAAGTGATGGGAGGTATTCTTTGCTGTAAGAGCGGTGCAGCCCTGTAAAATGCAGTTAATGAAGTTAGCAAGAAAGCAACAAAAACAGCTTCGAACAAAATGGAAAATCGGCCTTTACTTCTCCACCCTTTTTTTTTTTTTTTTTTAATCGAAATCTTATTTTGGGTGAATGCAGATGAGGTATATAAAAAAAAAAATAAAAAAAACCTCTGCGGCTCAGATCTCTATACTACAGTCACCAATCTCTGCTGGTACAAATCTGCCAACTACCGCACCTCCCCCACCATCCCGCATAAGAAGTGTCTCAGCCGCTCGTTACAAAGAAATCTATGAAGAAGAGTTTTTTCTTCTTGCACCTACCTCAGAGTTCCCCGGCTGCTCGGAATCTGCATTGGAATTGATTTCATACAGCGGCCGGTCTTCACCTAGAAAAAGCAGAAGAAGTCGGAGTTATTATAGAGAGAGATTGGTATTGTGGAATTCCCAACATCCCATATAGACAGACGCACCATTCTAAAATGACAAAATTTACTGCAATGACCCCAAGATACTACCCAAGGGGGGGGGGGGGGGGGGGGGGGGGGGGGAGAGACATCAAACTTCAACCGCTGGAGGAACTACAAGTTTCAGAATTTTCTAACAGCATTTCAAATATTTATTAATGTAAAAAAATAAATAAATGTGTTGAAACAATGAATTAAAAAAACAAAAAAAAAGGAAATATTTATTGAAACAATAGATAGATCAAATGTAAAAAAATATATAAAAAAAATAAAAACTTAAATTGTTAAAATATAATTTATTGCAGGTATTTCTATAGTGCTAAAAAAATAAAATAAAGCTTTACATATTTATTCTGCATAACTAAACCCAATATATATATATATATATATTTATATATCTATATCTATCTATTTATTTCTTTATTTTTTAGGGGTGGTGGGGGGAATCCTGTCTCACTGTTTTGTTAAAGTGTCTGTTCAGTTAAAAAAAAATAAAAAAAATGATATTAGAATATATATATATATAAAAATATAAATATATTATTATTAATTAAGCAAGTTTCCAATAAAAATATAAAATATATGATTAATATATTTAACAAAAAAAATACATTGTAAAACTTCCCAGTATATTGACAAATTGCTTCTTATTTATTTTTATTTTTTGTGAATTTTCTTTTCCGCCATTGCGGCCATCCCTGTGCATCCATCATTGTCGCCTAGGCCTGTACTGCCCACAGGCCCTGGCCATATGACCTCCTACAGTGCAGGGTGAGCACGCCCCCGCCCATGAGCACCCGCCGCTCTACCCGGGGAATAAGACTGTTTACATGTTGTTATGGTAACAACAAAGTGTGAAGAAGGGAATTGCCCAAGTTGGGGGCTCCAGTGAAGGAGGTGCCAGATCACCAGCTGCCCTTAGTAAAGATGGCGTCACGGCATACATGGCCCTGTTGCTAGGACACTAGTCCTGGGATTCCATCACTTGGGAGCCTACTGCCCACAGGCCCTGGTCATATGACCTCCGACAGTGCAGGGTGAGCATGCCCCCTGCCCATGAGCACCCGCCGCTCTACCCAGGGAATCAGACTGTTTACATGTTGCCATGGTAACAACAAAGTGTGAAGAAGGGAATTTCCCAAGTTGGGGGCCATCCCTGTGCGTCCATCATTGTCGCCTAGGCTTGTACTGCCCACAGGCCCTGGCCATTTGACCTCCTACAGTGCAGGGCGAGCATGCCCCCGCCCATGGGCCACACCGCCGCTCTACCCAGGGAATCAGACTGTTAACATGTTGCCATGGTAACAACCAAGTATACACAATGGGATTCCCCCCAGTTGGGGGGTTCCTGTGAAGGAGGTGCCAGATCGCCAGATGCCCTTAGTAAAGATGGCGTCCCGGCATACATGGCCCTGTTGCTAGGACCCAGGCAGCTCCAAACGTTATTGCAAATATGGAAAGCACTGACCACAGACGTGGACTTTTATATGATTGGGACAGATCTGAACGTTTACCGGTCTCCACGGAGCCGTGTACACGGGACCCTTCAAAAAAAAAAAGTTACAGATCCGTAAAAAATAAAAAGTTTAGCAATAAAAACGATGCGTCTTCTCCAGCTTTGCGTATGAGACCCCCAACACATATAAACATCGAGATTGGGATGAAGCTCCTCCGGTGAAGGAAGTACCTGGAGATCCCACCATCTCCCACATCATTACGTGAGCTTCAGCCCCAGGCCAACAATGCTCTTCTATCGCTATGGAAACGGCTGATCCCGCCTCCCCCCCCCCCCAAGCGTTGTCACCACTCCTTCCACTCCATATGCATTAATGCATTTCTTCTGAGTGCGCAGGCGCCGCCTCGAAGCTCCGTCGACTGCTCAGTAGGCCTGACAGGCCCCTCCCTCCCATCACCCTCACTTCCTGTCTTGACATTAAACCCCGCCCACCACTCACAGGGCCTCGGCAGTTATGTGACCAAGATACGTAAACACCTTACGCCAACAGGTGTAACATAGGAGCATGAAGCAGGCCTCAGCCCAACGGTCTCCATCAACAAACCATGCTACGCATCAACGCGTTTCGTCCCCACCCACTGGGGCTTAGACATAGGCTGCTTTATGCTCCTATGTTGCACTAATTGGCCGGGAAAGCGGCGCTCCTCTCATTTTATTGCATGCATTGCTTTTTGGATGAGCACATTGGCCCGCCTGCGCCCCTTTATCTTGGTGGATCGCGGGAATAGAGTCCCCCAGCTTTGAGTGGCGACACAAACAGGTCGCAGTGCTGCACAGATACAATAAAAAGAGAGGGATGCTGCTCTCCCAACCAAGGAGTGTAATATAGGAGAGTGAAGTAATCTCAGCCTACATTTCTCTGTCAACAAACCACCCCCACTGACACGTTTCGTCCCCACCCACCTAAGCCTAGTCCTAGGCTACTTTGCATTGGTTGGTTGGGAAAGCAGAGTCCCTCTCTTTTTATTGCAAGCATTGCTTCTGGATGAGCAAATCGGCCCGCCTGCACCTAGTGCTGGTCCATCCATAGGGGGAGCCGCCCCGCCCACCCATGTGTCCCGCCCCCTAAGCTACATGCGAGGAGGCGCCTGACGAATGTATGCCATTAGGGGATTTTTTTTTTAAAGCAAGTGATTACAGCCCGGGGCTCTAACAGGCTTTAAAAAAAGGGTGGGCTCCGGACGCAGAGCACTGCGCTCCGAGCCCACCCAGTTGTGTGACAATAGCAAAGGAATATTCGCCATTGTCACATTTATTCTGCCTCCTAGCCAATCAGGAAGTGGGTCTGGAGACACGTTTTCCGATCGGGCCGAAAGGAGAAGCTACCCTACTAGATGAGGGAGGAGGAGAGGGGAGATGCAACGGCCGAGTAGGAGAGGCAGAAGAAACCGGCCGCCCGTTACTCCAGAGGGAAGAGCTGCCCGGGGCAAGTGTTGGGGGTGACCGACTGACCAACCAGAGGGGGCGGGGACATCTGGCTGTGCACTATTTGTCGCCCCGCCCCCCCCAAAAAAAGAGACCATTGACCGACACTACCTGCACCCCTTTATCTTTCGTACAGTCCCCAGCCTCGAGCATCGCTACAAGTTTACATTCAGGTCGCAGCGCTGCACAGACACAGTTGCATTTCACCTTTTTTCTGGAAATTCAGATGCATTCAAATTTCCAAATTACATTAGTACCGGATTTAAACGATCCGAAATCACCCAAAAAAAATTAAAAATTTCTGACGGAATTCGAATCGATGTGAATAGTTTGATTAAAAAAAAAAAGTTTTCAAATCGTTTTTCAAATTCAAATAGTTTTCCAATTTCCAAAGAGAATAAAATAGAAAAGAAAATAAAGGAATATAATAGAAAAAAAATACAATACAATAGAATAGAAAAGAATGTAACAGAAATTAAAAGAATATAATATAGTAAAACAGAACAAAATAGAAAAAAAAAACGGATAGAAAATAAAAATAAAAAAAAGAATAGAATAGACTACAATAGATTAGAAATTAAAAAATTTAAATTAAAAAATTTAAATTAAAAATTAAATAAAAAAAAACAATAGAATAAAAAGAATATAACCATTTCCCAAAAATTCAAATAGAATAAAATAGATTAGGATAGAATAGAAAGTAAAATAGAACAGAACAGAACAAATAGAAAAATAATAGAATTAAAAAAAAAGAATAGAATAGAATATATTAGAAAGAATATAACCATTTCTCAAAATTCAAATAGAATCAATTTTAATTTGAATAGAAAACAATAGATTAGAATAGGAAGATGGCTATATTCTATATTATTCTATTCAATTCTGAATTTCCATTTTATTGTTTTTTTTTAATTATATTCTTTTCTATTCTATTCTTTTCCATTTGAATTTCAGAAGATGGTTAGATTCTATTTGAGTCTATTATTTTTTTATTCTATTTGTTTCTATTCCAATTTCATTATATTCTTTTATTTTTCTATCCTATTTTGTTCTGTTTTATGCCATTATATTCTATTTTCTGTTAAATGATTTTCTATTCTATTTCTTTCTATTCTATTTCTTTATTTTCTATTCTATTTTTTTATATTCTATTCCTTTATTTTCTATTATTTTTTTATATTCTATTCCTTTATTTTCTATTATATTTTTTTATATTCTATTCCTTTATTTTCTATTATATTTTTTTTATATTCTATTCCTTTATTTTCTATTATTTTTTTATATTCTATTTCTTTATATTCTATTATATTTTTTTATATTCCTTTATTTTCTATTATATTTTTTTATATTCTATTCCTTTATTTTCTATTATATTTTTTTATACTCTATTCCTTTATTTTCTATTATATTTTTTTATATTCTATTCCTTTATTATTTTCTATTATTTTTTTTATATTCTATTTCTTTATATTCTATTATATTTTTTTATATTCCTTTATTTTCTATTATTTTTTTTATATTCTATTCCTTTATTTTCTATTTTATTATATTCTATTCCTTTATTTTCTATTATTTTTTTTATATTCTATTCCTTTATTTTCTATTATTTTTTTTTATATTCTATTATATTTTTTTATATTCCTTTATTTTCTATAATTTTTTTTATATTCTATTCCTTTATTTTCTATTTTTTTATATTCTATTCCTTTATTTTCTATTATATTTTTTTTATATTCTATTCCTTTATTTTCTACTCTAATTTTATTCTCTTTGGAAAACGATTCGAATTCAAAAACTATTCAAAATCGATTTGAAAATTATTCGGAATCGATTTGAATTCTGAAAATCCAAATCAATTTGAATACGAATAAACAAAACAAATTCCAAAAAACTAACTAAACGGGTTAAACAAATTTAACTAAACCAATTTATGTAAATAAAGAATTGTTCTGTACAAGAGATTAAATTGGGCCTCCGACATCCCAACCCCGTCCATGGAAACGGGATCACACTTATCCCATCGGTTTTTTATACTTTCAACTGATTTTCAGGTGGTCGAATCGCAAAGGAAGGGATTGCCCTGAGCGAACGAACATCTGCGCAGTTGCGAGGTGTACCCAGAAGTCATTGCCATAATTTTTCAGTAAAATTAATTGCAACTTGTATCAATATGAAGGGAAAAGCCCCCCCGAGAAAGAAGCGGAGATTGAATCATGTGTGGCTTCATTTACAGACACATTGGTGAATAAAAACCCGTTTGGACTTTTCACAGTTCTCACCGCCCTGGAAATTGGCATGACGGGCATTTCGGGTCTTCTGGTTACCGTTACTATAAATAAATCTGGCACCCGACACCCGATACCCTCCACACACCGTACATGGATCAGATAACACAACACAGATACCGATACTCACTACACACAGCACAGACGAGGGGACCCAATCACAGAATGTTCAACGTGCCGAGACCAGATCTAACAGATTCCACATTAAAAAGGCTGTTTTCTCACACACGCTACAATCTGATTCTACAATCTTTTTTTTGATCTGTAGTGCAAAAGCTGGCCTGATTGGATACAATTTAATTGCTCTGGATAGATTAGGTAAGGCCCTTGTGTGTTCGTTTTTGCAAATCTAAAATTGATTGTATAGAGATCTTAGATAAAGATAATATTCAATAAACAAAACCAGCTTTTCCTGCACTATTCAATCCCACTGCAGTACTTTGTTCTGCCACTAGGTGTCCTCAGTCTGATGGTCAGCATCATGCCACCCCCTCCATCCCGGACCAGCCCCCAACCTGTGACTGGACAGTGAAAGGAGAAGCAGCACAGTGATGAGCTCATCTCTCTGTCGCTCTCTCCTCCAACTGATTGACTCCTTGTGCTGCTTGTCCCCAGGGCCACCGATAGGGGGAGCACTGCGGGTCCTCCTGTAGGGGGACCGGACAACAGCGGGATTGGTGCATCTGGACAATTGACGAACAATGCATTGTGCCAGTGTCTCTCCCTCCATCATGTAAAAGCAGGTTTCTCCCCCTTTCCCATCCCGCACCCCCCCCCCCCCTTATCCCCCTGCAGTGCCGCTGGTTTCCCTATTCCACGGGCCCACACAGGCGGATTAAGAGTGGGGGAAGGAGCTGATAAATATGCCATTTACTGGCCCCTTCCTTTTCTGAATTGGACGCAGTGAGCAATCAGTACTGATCGGCTCCTGTGTCCATTCAGAATGGAACATAGTAATCTGTGTTTACTATGCTTCAGATTATGAATGGGGAGGAGCTTCTGTCTCCTGTTCATTCATCTTCAGTGCAGCTGAGGCTGCAGAGAAAAGGAACGGGGAATCCAAGTCCTCAATTCCTTTCTCTGTCTCAAAAAGGTGAGCTGTCAGGGGTTTAGACCCCTGATATTTCATCCAACCTCCCTCCCCCTTCATCAAGAGCATTGTAAAAAAAAAAAATAAAAAAAAAATGTAAAAAATCATTTTTAAAAACAATGTTAAAAATAATTCTTAATATTGCAAAAAAACTGCTTAAAAATTGTAAATTGTAAAAAAAAAAAACACTTTAAAAATTGGAAAAAAAAACTTTTTTTAAATTGTAAAAAAAATAAAAAAAATAAAAAATAAAGTAAAAAATTCTTAAAATTGCAAAAAATTGCTTTAAAAAATAAAATAAAAAAATAAGGTAAAAATTTTTTTTAATTTAAAAAAAATGCTGTAAAAATTTGAAGAAAATATATTTTTTTAAATTGTAAAAAAAGTGTTAAAAATGATTCTTAAAATTGCTAAAAAATTCTTTAAAAAAAAGTAAAAAAATATTGTTTTTAATTGTAAAAAAAATGCTTTAAGAATTGGAAAAAAAAATATTTTTTAATTTGTAAAAAAAAAAAAAAAAAAAATTTAAATTGGAAAAAATATTTTTTTTTTTAAATGCTTGTAATTCTTGTAGTTTTTGTAATTCGGGGTGCTGTCAGGTAGGCTGTACAGGGCCCTGTGATTTGTAATGTCAGCCATGCTCATCAAGTCTGAGCTCTGCTGTACAGGGAAGGGACTGCAAGAGGCTGGTACCACTCACATACTTGTATTAAAAAAATATATAAAATTAATTGAATGATATATTAATGATTACAAAGCTGCGAGGATTACAAAATCTGTGAATTATGTTTGCTTGGAGTTCACCTTTAAGTCCCCATTCAGACCCGGCTCAGTGAGCATGCGCGTCCTGCACAGAGTGGCCTATTCACTTCAATGGTCTGTCCTATGCGCGCTCGTCATCCAAAAAAAAAAGCTCCGGCTTGGCCAGCAAGCTGATGGCGATTTTTGGCACGCAATTCTGTCACGCACCAATCACAGCTCTACTTGGGGTGCCATTAAAATATAACGGCACTAACCGCGAGCTGCGCGTTCTGCCGCAATTTGGAATCGCCTTATCATGGAGCTTTACACATATAAAAGAAAAATCCTCGACCTGAGTGTGCCGTCTGCAGCCTCCCCCCCATAATATCTGTTACTAAAAATAGTAACTAAAAAAATACATTTCTACGGCTGATACACTGTAATGGGAATCTGCAGCCACACCCAGCGCCGGGGTCATGTCATCTTAGCTCCACCCCCATCAAAGACTTTGCGGTCACGCTCATCAGTCGGGAGAAAACACAGTTGCTCAGCAACTAAAACTTCCTGTAAAACTTGTGGTAAGAGACGGTCAGGAGACAAAAATAGTCTGAAAACTCTGCAAGTTGAGGCGTCTGATGGATTGCAACATCATCTCCGTACACCGCGAGCAAATCCGCGTACAAAGGAAACAATGTCTTCCTATAAACACCGGTGACCCCGCTCACTGAAAATATCCTATATATAAGACCAGTGACACGCTCACTGCAAAACACTGGTGACCCCGCTCACTGCTAATAACCTTTGGTACTCCATTGGCCAGAAATCCATGGTGCTCCACTGGCCAGAAACGATTAGGTGATCTAGTGGCCAGAAACGTATGGTGCCCCATGGACCAGAAACGTATGGTGCCCCACTGGCCAGAAACGTATGGTGCCCCACTGGCCAGAAACGCATGGTGCCCCACTGGCCAGAAACGCATGGTGCCCCACTGGCCAGAAACGCATGGTGCCCCACTGGCCAGAAACGCATGGTGCCCCACTGGCCAGAAACGCATGGTGCCCCACTGGCCAGAAACGCATGGTGCCCCACTGGCCAGAAACGTATGGTGCCCCACTGGCCAGAAACGTATGGTGCCCCACTGGCCAGAAACGTATGGTGCTCCATGGGCCAGAAACCCATGGTGCCCCACTGGCCAGAAACCCATGGTGCCCCACTGGCCAGAAACCCATGGTGCCCCACTGGCCAGAAACCCATGGTGCCCCCTTGGTCAGAAATGTATGGTGCCCCACTGGCCAGAAAAGTATGGTGCCCACTGGCCAGAAACATAGGGTGCCCATTGGCCAGAAACATATGGCGCTCACTGGCCAGAAACATAGGGTGCCCATTGGCCAGAAACATATGGCGCCCACTGGCCAGAAACATATGGCGCCCACTGGCCAGAAACATATGGCGCCCACTGGCCAGAAACATATGGCGCCCACTGGCCAGAAACATATGGCGCCCACTGGCCAGAAACATATGGCGCCCACTGGCCAGAAACATATGGCGCCCACTGGCCAGAAACATATGGCGCCCACTGGCCAGAAACATATGGCGCCCACTGGCCAGAAACATATGGCGCCCACTGGCCAGAAACATATGGCGCCCACTGGCCAGAAACATATGGCGCCCACTGACCAGAAACATATGGTGCCCAAATGGCCACAAATGTATGGTGCTCCCTTGGCCAGAAACAGATGGCACTCCATTGACCAGAATGTATGGCACTCTACTGATTTAGAAAGGTGTTGCATTCTACTGGTCAGAAGTTTTCTGTTATTCAAAAATGACGGGCATGGCATTCTATTGGTTGGAAACATGTTGCGCTCTACTGGTGAGAAAGGTACGGCACAGGAGTCATCCATCCCACCATTAATATGCAACACTTTTACCAAACACCCTGTTCCCCTGTGATCCCAACACTCTGCCGGGAGCTCAGATTATGGCACCATCGCTGGTTCAACCCATATACAATCCACATACAACCTACATATGATCTATATACAATCCACATACAACCTACATATGATCTATATACAATCCACATACAACCTACATATGATCTATATACAATCCACATACAACCTACATATGATCTATATACAATCCACATACAACCTACATATGATCTATATACAATCCACATACAACCTACATATGATCTATATACAATCCACATACAACCTACAGTGGTGTGAAAAAGTGTTTGCCCCCTTCCTCATTTCCTGTTCCTTTGCATGTTTGTCACACTTAAGTGTTTCGGAACATCAAACCAATTTAAACAATAGTCAAGGACAACACAAGTAAACACAAAATGCAATTTGTAAATGAAGGTGTTTATTATTAAAGGTGAAAAAAAATCCAAACCATCATGGCCCTGTGTGAAAAAGTGATTGCCCCCTAAACCTAATAACTGGTTGGGCCACCCTTAGCAGCAACAACTGCAACCAAGCGTTTGCGATAACGTGCAATGAGGCTTTTACAGCGTCCTGGAGGAATTTTGGCCCACTCATCTTTGCAGAATTGTCCTAATTCAGTTACATTAGAGGGTTTTCGAGCATGAACGGCCTTTTTAAGGTCATACCACAACATCTCAATAGGATTCAGGTCAGGACTTTGGCTAGGCCACTCCAAAGTCTTCATTTTGTTTTTCTTCAGCCATTCGGTGGTGGACTTGCTGGTGTGTTTAGGATCATTGTCCTGCTGCAGAACCCAAGTTCGTTTCAGCTTGAGTACACGAACAGATGGTCGGACATTCTCCTTCAGGATCTCTTGGTAGACAGCAGAATTCATAGTTCCTTTTATCACGGCAAGTCTTCCAGGTCCTGAAGCAGCAAAACAGCCCCAGACCATCACACTACCACCACCATATTTTACTGTTGGTATAATGTTCTTTTTATGAAATGCAGTGTTCCTTCTACGCCAGATATACTTGGACACACACCTTCCAAAGAGATCCACTTTTGTCTCATCGGTCCACAGAATGTTGTCCCAAAAGTCTTGGGGATCATCAAGATGTGTTGTGGAGAAATTGAGACGAGCTTTGATGTTCTTTTTGCTCAGCAGTGGTTTTCTCCTTGGAACTCTGCCATGCAGGCCATTTTTGCCCAGTCTTTTCCTGATGGTGGAGGCATGAACGCTGACCTTAACTGAGGCAAGTGAGGCCTGCAGTTCCTTGGACGTTGTTGTGGGGTCTTTTGTGACCTCTTGGATGAGTCGTCGCTGCGCTCTTGGGGTAATTTTGGGCAGCCGGCCACTCCTGGGAAGGTTCACCACTGTTCCATGTCTTCGCCATTTGTGGATAATGGCTCTCACTGTGGTTCGCTGGATTCCCAAAGCTTTGGAAATGGCTTTATAACCCTTTCCAGACTGATAGATCTCAATTACTTTCTTTCTCAATTGTTCCTGAATTTCTTTGGGTCTCGGCATGATGTGTAGCTTTTAAGGATCTTCTGGTGGACCTTACTGTGTCAAGCAGCTCCTATTTAAGTGATGCCTTGATTGTGAACAGGTGTGGCAATAATCAGGCCTGGGTGTGGCTAGAGAAATTGAACTCAGGTGTGGACAACCACAGTTATAGTATGTTTTAACAAGGGGGGCAATCACTTTTTCACACAGGGTGATGGTTTGGATTTTTTTTCACCTTTAATAATAAACACCTTCATTTACAAATTGCATTTTGTGTTTACTTGTGTTGTCCTTGACTATTGTTTAAATTGGTTTGATGTTCCGAAACACTTAAGTGTGACAAACATGCAAAGGAACAGGAAATGAGGAAGGGGGCAAACACTTTTTCACACCACTGTACATATGATCTATATACAATCCACATACAACCTACATAGGATCTATATACAATCCACATACAACCTACAAAATATGATCTATATACAGTATCTCACAAAAGTAAGTACACCCCTCACATTTGTGTAAATCTCTTCTTCTCTCTTTTCATGTGACAACACTGAAGAAATGACACTTGTCTACAATGTAAAGTAGTGAGTGTACAGCTTGTATAACAGTGTAAATTTCCTGTCCCCTCAAAATAACTCAACACACAGCCATTAATGTCTAAACCGCCGGAAACAAAAGTGAGTACACCCCTAAGTGAAAATGTCCAAATTGGGCCCAAAGTGTCAATACTTTGTGGCCGCCATTATTTCCCAGCACTGCCTTCACCATCTTGGGCATGGAGGTCACCAGAGCTTCACAGGTTGTCACCGGAGTCCTCTTCCCCTCCTCCATGATGACATCACAGAGCTGGTGAATGTTGGAGACCTTGTGCTCCTCCACCTTCCGTTTGAGGATGCCCCACAGATGCTCATGTAGTAAGGTCTTGTACCTCTTTTGATCCGAGAACCTCCAAAGCAAAAGATAGCTGACATCCTTCAATATGTGGTGGGTTGTCATAGTAGGTGCAAAGATGGTGAAAGTCATGGGGCTCCAGAAACTTCTTGGACGTAAAAGAGGTTTTATTTCTTTTGACAGTTCTTTTTACATATTTTGGGGAAAAGGGGTTAGGGCCAGGACACATTTCAATAGGTAAACAGCCGTGCGGGAAAAGGCCCCAGAAAGGTGCCACTTCTGCATGTACAGGATTGCCGTCTCCTATGGTAACAGTCCTTTAATAGTTCCTAACTCAAAAGTATCAGTTCTTTCAGCACCACTACAACTACTCCTTGTAGTCCTTCAATACTGAGCTTCTGGTCTCTCACTAGACCCATTGATTCACTGACTATGAATTCCTTGAGCTCCTCCAAGGTTTTCAGTGGCGTCACCGCCACTTCTCTGCTGGGTCCCTAGATGGGCATTAGAGATACTCCTCAAGCTTCACCCCTGCCAACCGGTTCGGATCCTGGGTTGACACACAAGGCTGCTCTGCAAGTGTCTCCTCCGCTGGTTGGGTCCCTGACTTGATCACCGCCTGAAGTTTCCCGATTCTCCACCGTGCCCGTCCATGAGAGTATGATTCCGGTACTTTCTTCAGTCCATCACCTTTACCCTCAGCTTCTTTAGCAAGGCAGTGGTGGTCTTGGAGGTGTGTTTGGGGTGGTTATCATGTTGGAATACTGCCCTGCGGTCCAGTCTCTGAAGGGAGGGGATCATGCTCTGCTTCAGTATGTCACAGTACATGTTGGCATTCATGGTTCCCTCAATGATCTGTAGCCCCCCAGTGCCGGCAACACTCATGCAGCCCCAGACCATGACACTCCCACCACCATGCCTGACTGTAGACAAGACACACTTGTCTTTGTCCTCCTCACCTGGTTGCCCCCACACACGCTTCACACCATCTGACACCAAATACGTTTATCTTGGTCTCATCAGACCACAGGACATGGTTCCAGTAATCCATCTCCTTAGTCTGCTTGTCTCCTGCAAACCGTTTGTGGGCTTTCTTGTGCATCATCTTTAGAAGAAACTTCCTTCTGGGATGACAGCCGTGCAGACCAATTTGATGCAGTGTGCGGCGTATGGTCTGAGCACTGACAGGTTGACCCCCCCACCCCCTACAACCTCTGCAGCAATGCTGGCAGCACTCATACGTCTATTTCCCAAAGACAACCTCTGGATATGACGCTGAGCACGTGACCTCAACTTCTTTGGTCAACCATGGCGAGGCCTGTTCTGAGGGGAACCTGTCCTGTTATACCGCTGTATGGTCTTGGCCACCATACTGCAGCTCAGTTTCAGGGTCTTGACAATCTTCTTATAGCCTAGGCCATCTTTATGTAGAGAAACAATTCTTTTTTTTTTTCAGATCCTCAGAGAGTTCTTTGCCATGAGGTGCCATGTATAACTTCCAGTGACCAGAATGAGAGAGAGCGAGAGCGATAACACCAAATTTAACACACCTGCTCCCCATTCATATCTGAGACCTTGTAACACTAACGAGTCACATGACACCGGGGAGGGAAAATGTCTAATTGGGCCCAATTTGGACATTTTCACTTAGGGGTGTACTCACTTTTGTTGCCAGCGGTTTAGACATTAATGGCTGTGTGTTGAGTTATTTTGAGGGCAAATTTACACTGTTATACAAGCTGTACACTCACTACTTTACATTGTAGACAAGTGTCATTTCTTCAGTGTTGTCACATGAGAAGATTTACAAAAATGTGAAGGGTGTACTTACTTTTGTAAAATACGGTATAATCTTTGTACAATCTACATATGATCTACATAAGAAGAGAGTCGTCAGACAACATAGAAAGGTCACATCACATCCACCAGACAGGAGAGACCCGACAGTCGGGAATGAGATCAGAAGACGATCGATCACAAGACAGACAATCGAGGGGACAGAAGAGGCAATGGAGGCACAGAGATCGGTACGATACCTGCAGAGTCCGGAGTCCTGATCTCAGTGAGCACAGAAAGATCGTCTTCAAATAAAAACACAAACCAAGTTAAAGGGTTAATAAGCAGACATGCAGGAAGGTTAGTATTGTTACATCACAACACGTCACATGATCACCCCGAAATCACGTCACATGATCACCCCACCCCCCAAATCCCGTCACATGATCACCCCACCCCCCAAATCCCGTCACATGATCACCCCACCCCCCAAATCCAGTCACATGATCACCCCACCCCCCAAATCACGTCACACGATCACCCCACCCCCCAAATCACGTCACACGATCACCCCACCCCCCAAATCACGTCACACGATCACCCCACACCCCAAATCACGTCACACGATCACCCCACCCCCCAAATCACGTCACACGATCACCCCACCCCCCAAATCACATCACATGAGCTTCCCACCCCCCAAATCACATCACATAATCACCCCAAATCACATCACATGATCACCCCACACCACAAATCCTGTCACATAATCACCCCACACCCCAAATCACGTCACATAATCACCCCAAATCACGTCACATGATCACCCCACCCCCTAAAATCACGTCACATGATCACCCCAAACCACATCACCCGATCACCCTAAATCACTTCACATGATCACCCCACATCACATGATCATCCCACATCAGGTCACATAATCACCCCAAAAGCCAAAATTAAGAGAAACATGTAAATACAAAATTAAAATAAATCTAGTTAAATAATATATATTTAACTAGATATAATATTTATATAGATATACATATTTAAAATAAAAATTAAAAGAAACTAATAATAATAATAACAACAACAATAATAATAATAATAATAATACAGAACAGTTTAATCTTATTACAAGTTAGCATCAGTATTGTAGGGGAGGGTTAGACTCTCAGCCAGGTGTGTATTAGTAGGAAATTATATGTGTAGCGCTATGATAAAGACAGAAATATAAAATTATACGTGTCACCGTATCATTCCCTAGTGTTAAATGAACACGGACCACAAAAAAACACATTTAAACAATCAAATAAACATTTGGATCGCAAATATAAGTGGAAAAATATATAAGTCAATAATAATCCTTCACAGATAATTCTCAGAAAAATGTCCAAGTGCTAAAAAAGTCCCAAACCGTGAATTCCGATAATGAATTTGTAGAAGGATCAACTTTTCCCAAAAACAGCCATCAAAGACAGTGTGTGCTCTTCTTACATGCAGCACCCCCACCGTGAAAAGGTGTGTATTATTACACCGAGGAGAGTGGAGGGGGGGGGGGGGACGTTAGATTAGCAGATTTAGATACAGTAACACACTGAAGCCAAACTCCGGCTCCCACTTTATAATCAGTTACAGCGGTTTTCTTTTCTCCTTTTGGGATAAAGCTTTTACATGAATAAATAAAAGCTGATCATTGTAAATGGTTTGCCTCTTCCCTGTAAACTGAGACATCTGGAAGAGAGCTTGCTTTTTTGAAAGAACGACAGACTGGCTGTTTGGATCACCAGATAAAAATAGAAGAAAAAAAAAAAAAAAAAAAAAAGAAAATGAATGCAGCCATCGCATCTAAAGATTGGGAAGCTGCAATATAATAAATGTTTTCTTGGAATTTAATAACACTGTAATGTGTAGAACTGCTACATTGTAACGTTTTGAATTTGTAACATTTTATTTCCCTGTGTGTATAATATATATATTTATACACACACACACACACACACACACACACACACACACACACACACAATAATAAACCATCACTGGCTGGTGATTGTGAGTCAGGAGTCGAATATTTGAAATTCTTCCATTTCTGGAGGAGTTCCTGAGAAGATATGACCAGCTGTGCCCCCCCCCCCCCCCCCCCCCGGGCTCCGGGAACCAATCAGAGGACACGAAAGGAACATTCCAAGGAAGTGACAGCGAAAGATTTAGGCAAAAAAATTTAAGCTGATTAACCCCTTTCAACCGCATCAAACCCTCTTGGGCTGGAAGTGGTCAAAACAAAAATCTGGCTGCAGCCATGAGCTTGTTGTTGTTGTTTATTTCAGCGGGTTGATCGTCTGTTTAGCAAAAAAAGTGATCCAGGAGGCTCTAGAGCTGCCTGATCACTTTGACATTGGCGAGAATGGCCACCATGAAAGCAATAAAGATAAAAGAAAAAAATAAAAATAAATAACTACATTGTAATTTTTAAAAAAAATGTAATTTGGTAATAAAAATGTAAAAAATTAAATTTTAATAAATACATTGTAACATTTTTTTTTAAAAAGTGTGAATACACTGTAATAAAAAAATAAAGTAATAAATAAAAATAACTACATTGTAATAAAAAAAATGTAATTTGGTAATGAAAATTACAATTGTTATAAATAATATGGTAAAAAAAATAAAAAACACACGTGTGAAATAAACACACTGTAATAAAAAAATAAAAGTAATAAATAAAACAAAAAAAACATTTGTAATGAATAAATATATTGCAATTAAAAAAGAATGTAATAAATACAATGTAATAAAAATAAAGTGATAAATAAAACACATTGTAATAAATACATTGCAATTAAAAAAAATGTCATAAACAAATACACCAACAAAAAAATGAAAAAGAAATAAAATAATACATTGTAATAAAGAAAAAAATTGTAAAAAAAAAAAAAAAAAAAAAAAAAAAATCGTAAAAATGTTTAAAAATAAATATATACTCTTCTTCACAGAGAGCTCCATATGGCACATGCTCGGACTCGTCCCCCAGTGCAGGGGCTGCAGTGCGCTCTCCTGTACGGATCTATTATGTTATTAGACAGAGGAAGGTAAAAGCGGTCTGTCCGGTTCTGCAGCATGGCGGGATGTATGGGATGTATGCATGCCCCGAGGCGGCTTTATAACTCAGGGAAGCAAAACAGATCTCCTCTGAATGCACCTCGTCTCACAGATGACTTCCATTCCTCCTACAACTTTAAATAGATGTGCCGACAGCTTCTCCACCACAACCAGCCCTGGGGCCTCAATATTCTAACCTGCACCAGTGTCTGCCGCGCGGTGACTGCAGACAGCTGCCCAAGCTCAGGACAGCAAACTGCTGGCTCCTCCCACCAGCCATGATCTGTCTGCATTGCATAGAGATGCACAGAGACCCAGTGATGACATCACCAGGACTAAAATAAGGCATATAATAAAAACAGAAATACTTTATTTAAAAATGGCATTATGTTGATGGGGGTAGAGAGGAAATTGTTCACATTTTGTGATGTTACAACCAAAAACGTAAATGTATTTTATTGAGATTTTATGTGATGGACCAACACAGAGTGGCACATAATTGTGAAGTGGAAGGAAAATGATAAATGGTTTTCAACCTTTTTTTACAAATAAATATGTGAAAAGTGTGTGTGTGTGGGGGGGGGGGGGGGGTATTTGGCCCCCTTTACTCTGATACCCCTAACTAAAATCTAGAGGAACCAAATGCCTTCAGAAGTCACCTAATTAGTAAATAGAGTCCACCTGTGTGTAATTTAATCTCAGTATAAATACAGCTGTTCTGTGAAGCCCTCAGAGGTTTGTTAGAGAACCTTAGTGAACAAACATCATCATGAAGGCCAAGGAACACACCAGACGGGTCAGGGATGAAGTTGTGGAGAAGTATAAAGCAGGGTTGGGTTATAATAAAATCTCCCAAGCTTTGAACACCTCACAGAGCTCTGTTCAATCCATCATCAGAAAATGGAAAGAGTATGGGACAAGCGCAAACCTACCAAGACACGGCCGTCCTCCTAAAATGACCAGCCGGGCAAGGAGAGCATTCATCAGAGAAGAGCCAAGAGTTCCATGGTAACTCTGGAGGAGCTGCAGAGATCCACAGCTCAGGGGGGAGAATCTGTCCACAGGACAATTATTAGTCGTCTCTCCACAAATCTGCCCTTTATGGAAGAGTGACAAGAAGAAAGACATTGGGGAAAGAAAGTCATAAGAAGTCCTGTTTGTAGTTTGTGAGAAGCCATGTGGGGGAGGGGGCAGCAAACATGTGGAAGAAGGTGATCTGGTCAGAGGAGACCAAAATTCTACTTTTTGGCCTAAAAGAAAAACGCTATGTGTGGGGAAAACCAACACCGCCCATCCCCCGAACACACCATCCCCACCGTGAGACATGGTGGTGGCAGCATCATGTGGTGGGGATGGCTTTCTTCAGCAGGGACAGGGAAGCTGGTCAGAGTTGATGGGAAGATGGATGGAGACAAATACAGGACAATCGTAGAAGAAAACCTGTTAGAGTCGGCAGAAGACTTGAGACCGGGGCGGAGGTTCACCTTCCAGCAGGACAACGACCCGAAACATCCAGCCAGAGCTACAATGGAATGGTTTACATCAAAGCATATTCATGTGTTAGAATGGCCCAGTCACAGCCCAGACCTAAATCCCATTGAGAATCGGTGGCAAGACTTAAAAATTGCTGATCACAGACGCTCTCCATCCAATCTGACAGAGCTTGAGATATTTTACAAAGAAGAAGAATGGGCAGAAATGTCCTCTCTAGATGTGCAAAGCTGGTAGAGACACCCCCAAAATTACTTGTAGAGAAAGGGGGTTCTACAAAGTATTGACTCCGGGGGGCGCCATACAAATGCCCCTCCCCCCCCACTTTTCACACATTTATTTGTATCTTTTATCATTTTCCTTCCACTTCACAATTATGTGCAACTTTGTGTTGGTCTATCACATAAAACCCCAAGAAAAAAGTTTTTGGCTGTAACATGACAAAATGTGGAAAATTCCAAGGGGTGTGAATACTTTTTCAAGGCACTGTATATTGTAGCCACTCTTAGGGCTCATGTACACTGGCAGCTCCTAAACTTGAGTTTGGTGGGGGTTTTTTTTGCCAAAGCTCCTAAACCAGGGGTCTCAAACTAGCAGCCCTCTAAACCTATGTGTACATTAACATGTAGGCTTTTATGGAGTAGCGTTTAGCCCAGGGGGGTCTCAAACTGGCGGCCCTCCAGCTGTTGGGAAACTTCAAGTCCCATGAAGCATTGCAGGGCTGACAGTTACAAGCATGATTCACACAGGCAGAGGCATGATGGGACTTGCAGTTCCGCAACAGCTGGAGGGCCACCAGTTTGAGACCCCTGTGGACAGACCTAAACTCCTAAACCCAACTCCATAAAAGCCTACCCTTCAATGTACACATAGGTTTTCAGGATCATTAAGGAGCTGCTGTGGTTGGGGGGGGGGGGGGGGGGGGGTTCAATCTCTCTCTACTGAATGCGGAAGAACTGCACTCAGAGTAGAGCTGCACGATTAATCGTTAAGAATCGTTATCGCAATTTTTTTCTGTGTTGCGAACTTGAAAAAAGTATTTCCTGATTCATTCTATGCAGAGAATCCTCTCTGCTCTACTAGAGCCACAGCCATCAAAAGAAAGGGAAAAACAAAAAACAAAAAAAAACAAACAGGCAGTCTGCCAAGAATCACAACATTCTTTAGCAGTGGAACTTAAATAGAAACATTGTAACAATTTGTCCTTTAGATCAAAGGAATACACTTTAGTGTGTAAATGAGGGAAGTTTAACCATTTAAACACTAAACCTTTTTCTGAAATTTGTTGGTTTCAATTTAAAGCGGAGCTCCACCCTAAAGTGCAACTTCCGCTCATTGGAACCCTCCCCCCCCCCTCCGGCGCCACAATTGGCACCTTTCAGGGGGGAGGGGGGTGCAGATACCGGTACAGTACAGGTATCTGCACCCACTTCCGGCATAGCTATCTGCGGAAAGGGGCGTAGATTACGCCCCTTTCCGAAGGTCCCCCGCTGTCTGCTGGGAAACACACGGATCCCAGAGACAGCGGGGACCATCTTTATTGCGCAGCGCGACTCGCGCATGCGCAGTAGGGAACCGGGAAATGAAGCCGCAAGGCTCCACTTCCTGATTCCCATAACCAAGATGGCGGCGGCAGCACCCGAGAGACGATCGAGAGATCGGCTTCGGGTGCCGACATCGCGGGCGCGCTGGGCGGGTAAGTGTCATTATTTTAAAAGTCAGCAGCTGCAGTATTTGTAGCTGCTGGCTTTTAAAAAAAAAATAAATAAATAAAAAAAAAAAAAAAAAAACGGCGGACTCCCACTTTAAAATAATTTTTTTTTATTTGCTAGAAAATTACTTAGAACCCTATATATATATATATATATATATATATATATATATATATATATATATATATATATACACACACACACACATACATACACACACACACACACACACACACACATATATATATATATATATTAATATTAGAGAGAGAGAGATGGATATAGGTAGATAGATATATAGATATAGATATATAACATTTTTTGTAGAGACCCTAGGGAATAAAATGGTGGTTGTTGCAATATTTTATGTCACTGTATTTTTTTGCAGCGGTTGTTCAAATGCAATTTTTGGGGAAAAAAAATTACACTTTAAGGAATAAAAAAAATAAAAAAATAAAAAAAAAAAACACAACTAATCAGTAAAGTTAGCCCAATTTTTTTTGTATAATGTGAAATATTTTACGCCGCGAGAATCGTGATCTTTTTATTCCAAGCAAAAAAAAAAAATTGTGATTCTCATTTTGGCCAGAATCGTGCAGCTCTGGTTTAGAGTAGGAACATTTTGACGCAGCAAAATCCCGGTAAAAATCGCGGCACGATTTTGCCTCCTTTTTGCGTTTTCTTGCGGCCGGCGGTCAACCTAGTGTGTGTGTAGATGAGCCCTTATTGTGCCTAGTTGAATTGATCTCAGTGGTCATACAGCTCATTAGGTTCCCTCCTCCCCTACCTTTGGGGGGGGTTGATCAAAGGCACACCCCCTGTGGGGGAGAAAATGCAGTCGTACAGCAGGGATGCTGATTGCACTCCCCAGTATACAGAGAGAGCACAAATGTGAGATGCAATCCAAGAATACAGAAGAGGGAAGAATCATGGCTGACTTCATTAGAAGGATGAGTCAATGTGCCGCCCCGGAGTCTATAGAGCTCCGCCGGGTCCTGGCGGCACTTCATTATCCTGATGATGATGCGATGGAATGGGGTCCAGCGCCTGCAGTCATAAGACGGGAGACATCCCTTCCTCTTCACAGCACGCCGTTATCGCATCCTGCACAGGAAGACGCCATTCAATATATTGGAGCCTCTATAAAAGACGAGTCTATAAACCACAACTATAGATCTGTCTGAGCTCCGTCCTCACCATTGTCCGCACACAATGGCAGCCGGCTCGGTGCAAGGCTCCACTTCATTCGCTGACACAAATCACCCACTTTGTCCTTCCAGAGAATAAAAATCCGTCCTATACAACATGTCCTGTTCAGTCTCATCCACCCAAAAATGTCATCTATTGCACACCACCAGTCTTTAGATGAGGAGGCTGCACTCGTTTTCTTTTTTCCAGGCCTAATTTACTATAGATAACATATTATTTTTCTTTTGTTGCAATATTCACTTTCAATCCTGAGATTTCCCCTGCAGTACTACTTTTCTGCCACAAGATGGTGACCATCATCACGCAACCCCACTTCCATCCCGGACCAGCCCCCAACCTGCAACTGGACAGTGAAAGGAGAAGCAGCACCGTGATGAGCTCATCTTGCTGTCACATTGCTTTCTCCTCCTATCAGCATGCCTCTCGTCAGTGGACAAATTGGATTGGTTCCTTGTGCTGCTTCTTTCTTTCAAACTCCAGCCCTGCTGTACGGGGATTGCAAGGGGCTGATATCAGGTTACAGTCAGGTACTTACTAGACATGTGCATTCGTTTTCGTCCGAATGCATTTTCGTCCGAATTTCAGCTATTTTCGTTTTCGTTTTGACAAACGATAACGAAAGCACAAAATCCGAAAAACGAAAGATCCGACATAAATAAATGCTTTATTTTCGTTTTCATTGTTACAACAGTTCGATATAGAATAGGAGATTCGACATGACTGACAATAACAATCTGTCTATAGAACCTGTGTTCGAATGTGCCTAACCTTACCTCTATTAGTCCAAGATTATATAGAGAAAATATTCGACAGAGAAAAAAAGATTTGACAGAGAGAAAAGATTCTGCAAGATACTGTCCTAAAAAGTGTTTGGGGACCCGGGTCCTGCCCCAGGGGACATGGATCAATGCAAAAAAAAGTTTTAAAAACGGCAGTTTTTTCGGGAGCAGTGATTTTAATAATGATTAAAGTGAAACAATAAAAGTGTAATATTCCTTTAAATTTCGTAGGGGGGGGGGGGGGGGGTTGTCTATAGTATGCCTGTGAAGGGGCGCATGTTTCTGGTGCTTAGAATTGTCCCTGCACAAAGTTTCATTTATGCAGGAAAAAAAGTCCTTTAAAATCACTCGCAGCTATTATGAATTGTCGGCTCCGTAATACAGAGAACACTCATTGAAAGTCATTGATAAAAAAATAAACAAATAAAAAAAAAAAAAAGCGTGGGGGTCCCCCAAATTCAATTACCAGGCCCTTCAGGTCTGGTATGGATATTAAGGGGAACCCCGCGTCAAATTTAAAAAAAAATTGACGTGGGGTTCCCCCTAAAAATCCATACCAGACCCTTTATCCGAGCACGCAACCTGGCAGGCCGCAGGAAAAGAGGGGGGGACGAGAGAGCGGCCCCCCCTCCCTCCTGAACCGTACCAGGCCACATGCCCTCAACATTGGGAGGATGCTTTGGGGGTCTGTGACCCCTCAAAGCACCTTGTCCCCATGTTGATGAAGACAAGGGCCTCATCCCCACAACCCTGGCCGGTGGTTGTGGAGGTCTGCGGGCGGGGGGCTTATCAGAATCTGGAAGCCCCCTTTAACAAGGGGACCCCCAAATCCCGCCCCCCCCCCTGTTTGAAATGGTAAGGGGGTACAAAAGTACCCCTACCATTTCACAAAGAAAGTGTAAAAAATGGTTAAATAAAACAAACACACTTTTGAAAAATTCCTTTATTAAAAATAAAAAAATAAAAAAAAGATTCCAGCGGCGGTAATCCACTCTTGCTATCCAGCGACGGACGGTCATCTCTCCAGCGATGGCTCATCTCATCCAGCGCAGCGAATCCATCCTTCTTCTGTCTCCTCCACGGAGACACTACAGGCATTCCGGCGGCTGACGTTTCTTATATACGGAGGGCGGGGCCACCCGTCACCTGACCCCGCCCCCCTCTGACGCAAGGGGAAACCCGGGGTTCCCCGTGACGTATGGGTGACCCCGCACCCCTCTGATGTAACACAGGCAGGTTTCCGTTACATCAGAGGGGAGCGGGGTCACCCATACGTCACGGGGAACCCCGGGTTTCCCCTTGCGTCAGAGGGGGGCGGGGTCAGGTGACGGGTGGCCCCGCCCTCCGTATATAAGAAACGTCAGCCGCCGGAATCCTTGCAGTGTCTCCTCCACGGAGACAGAAGAAGGATGGATCGCTGCGCTGGATGAGATGAGACATCGCTGGAGAGATGATCGTCCGTCGCTGGATAGCAAGAGTGGATTACCGCCGCTGGAATCTTTTTTTTTATTTTTTTATTTTTAATAAAGGAATTTTTCAAAAGTGTGTTTGTTTTATTTAACCATTTTTTACACTTTCTTTGTGAAATGGTAGGGGTACTTTTGTACCCCCTTACCATTTCAAACAGGGGGGGGGGCGGGATCTGGGGGTCCCCTTGTTAAAGGGGGCTTCCAGATTCTGATAAGCCCCCCGCCCGCAGACCTCCACAACCACCGGCCAGGGTTGTGGGGATGAGGCCCTTGTCCTCATCAACATGGGGACAAGGTGCTTTTTTCTTAAATTTGAGGCAGGGTTCCCCTTAATATCCATACCAGACCTGAAGGGCCTGGTAATTGAATTTGGGGGACCCCCACGCTTTTTTTTTTATTTATTTAGTTTTTTATCAATGACTTTCAATGAGTGTTCTCTGTATTACGGAGCCGACAATTCATTATAGCTGCGAGTGATTTTAAAGGACTTTTTTTCCTGCATAAATGACACTTTGTGCAGGGACAGTTCTAAGCACGGGAAACATGCGCCCCTTCACAGGCATACTATAGACAACCCCCCCCCCCCCTACGAAATTTAAAGGAATATTACACTTTTATTGTTTCACTTTAATCATTATTAAAATCGCTGCTCCCGAAAAAACGGCCGTTTTTAAAACTTTTTTTTGCATTGATCCATGTCCCCTGGGGCAGGACCCGGGTCCCCAAACACTTTTTAGGACAGTAACTTGCAAATTAGCCTTTAAAATGAGCACTTTAGATTTTGAACGTTGGAGTCCCATAGACTTTAATAGGGTTCTAAAGTATGCTATATACTAGCTCCGTCGAATCTTCTTTATACATTCGACAGACACCATAACCCTTTAAAGACAGATTCGACCGTAATTCATGTGGATTTTCGGACGAATGCAATTTTTGAACGAAAAACGAAATAAATAAAAACGAATTTCGGGAGTAACTAAATAAATTAAGTTTTCAGACGAAAACGAAATTCCGAAACAAAATATTTTACTCTGCACATGTCTAGTACTTACCATGCTGCATTCATCTTTGTACCTTCCTAGAGTTCATCTTTAAAGGGGTTGTTCGTGTTTTTTCACCTTAATGCATGAAGGTGAAAAAAAAAAAATCTGTCAGTGACCGGCCCCCCAGCCCCCCCCCCCCACCATTTTACTTACCAGAGCCCTGGAACTTGACCCACCGGGATGCTGATTGCACTCCCCAGTATAAAGAGAGAGTACAAATGTGAGATGCAATCAAAGAATACAGAAGAGTGAAGAATCATGGCTGACTTCATTAGAAGGATGAGTCAATGTGCCGCCCCAGAGTCTATAGAGCTCTGCCGGGTCCTGACGGCACTTCATTATCCTGGAACTTGACCCACAGGGATACGCTGTCCCTCTCTGCTAGGGGGTTCCCGGCTCTTGATTGGATAGATTGATAGCAGCGCAGCCATTGGCTCCCGCTGCTGTCAATCAAATCTAATGACGCTGGCGCTGAGGGCGGGGCCGAGTCCTGTATTCAGCCTCTATGGACTCCGAATGATAGACTCGGGAGCGCTCTTCTCCCAGGGGGTTATCTGATGTGAGGAGGAGCCGTGAGAGCCGCCGAGGGACCCCAGAAGAGGAAGTTCGGGGCCACTGTGCAAAATGAGCTGCACAGTGGAGGTAAATATGACATGTTTGTTATTTTTTTTCCCTTTTAAAAACGAACCTTTAGTGTCAGTTTAATCTCATTGCAGCAAGTATCAAGCATGGCCCTCACGCACTTCCATGTGCTCCTGCAGCCCCTTCAGACATGACCCTGTGCATGGGCGTCCGCAGAACTTTTTTCAGGGGGGGGTCATAATTTTAGGGTCACCCATGCCCCGCCCCTTTTTGACAATGTCATGGTCAGAGACAGCAGGCATAGTACAGTCCCTAGGATAAGTAATGGATAATGGCTGGTGGACCCTCTTACTAGACCCAGCGAAACTACAGCAGTGATCCCTCCGGCTGGATGATCCCTTGCTCTGTGTTCCCCAGGGGACCGACTCTGGTCAGTAGTGTAACATGTCTATACCCTGGCATTGGCTCAGTCTTTTTCTGGTGGCGTTGGGTAGCATGGCTCTCTCGGGTGGCGTTGGGTAGCGTGGCTCTCTCGGGTGGCGTTGGGTAGCGTGGCTTTCTCTCGGGTGGCGCTGGGTAGCGTGGCTTTCTCTCGGGTGGCGTTGGGTAGCGTGGCTTTCTCTCGGATGGCGCTGGGCAGCGTGGCCCTCTCTGCCTTGCGCCCAGCACACGCCTCTTTCTTTGTCCTGTAGCACTCACTCCCTCAGCTTTTTTCCAGGCTGAAGTCTCTCAATCCCTCTCTTGATCGAGGTGTAGCCTCCTCCCTGTAGAAAATGGGGCCGCCAATCTTCGGGACTACATGTCCCATTATGCTCTCCTCTTGTAGTCGCCTTTGATTGGCCCTCAGTTATTGTCAATGGGGAAGGAATGGAGCAGGCAGGAAGCTGGGTGGGGAACCTGATGAGAGCCGCTGTCTCTTCTCCCTGACAGGAGAAAGGGGGAACCTCTGACAGCCCACAGCTCGCCTTTCTCCTCACACAGCACCGCCGAGTTCTCTGCTGGACTGAGCAGGGAAAAGAGCCCGCAGTCACACTACACTGATGGGGGGGCTTGACAACAACTTGATGGTGTCATCCTGCTGGCTGCCGCACCCCCATAGTAATGCCACTGTGCTGAATGTGCCGATCCAATGCCTGATTCCGGGGGGGGCGCACTTGACCCCCTCTTGCCCCTACCTGCGGACGCCCATGATCCTGTGTTGTGCAACCTCCCACTTATGACAGTGGCTATTGTTTGACTTGAGCACATCTGTGAAACCCTGAAGAGATCTTGATCTTCAAGCATGGGTGGCACACCAAATCAGAGGATATCAATAAACTCCACAAATACATGATGTAGAACCCTGATGTTTAGGCAGGGTTGCAAGTAAATTTACATGCCGGGTATAGTTGCCTTGGCCAATTGATAGGGTGGAATTGCTGCACTTCTCCCTTCTGTCACTAGGTGGCCGGGTATCCGGTGGCATTAGATAAGACAACAGCATTGCAAAGACAGATTAGGAATAGATGGGGTATCTCAGCCAATGGGTAGGGATCTTCTTGGGTCCCTTGGCCTATTAGCCTATTTATTTGGGTAAGATCAGGTGATCGGGGGTGCTGTGCCACCTGGACAGCTGTCTGGGTGGACGTGTGTTGTATTGCCCGGGCTTCTAGACTAGAGATTGGGCCTATCTCGGGGACATCTGCCTGCTAGGCTGTCTGAGGGCCTATCCAGAAGCAAGAGAGCAGCGTAGGGTTGGGATTGCGGCTTGCAGTCCAACCAGAAGTGACGGTTCTGCCGGCCGGAGAACCTATAAGTGGTCGGAGGTAGAGGGGAAGCTGTCGCCACTAAGGGGCCAACCACCTTATTACTAGGGACCACAGTAAGTAGCTGAAGCAAGTACCAGAGCAGTCTTCTCACCAACTGGAGACGGTGAAGAATTGGGAAACTTCGGCAGGTGCCAAGCCAGGGACCCAACCAGCGGAGGCAACGCTTGCAGAGCATTATTGTGTGCCAAGCCAGGGACCGAGCAGGCCAGTAGGGCGACGCTTGAGGAGTATCTGGGAGTGCCAAGCTAGTGACCCAGCCAGCGGAGGTGACGCTTGAAGAACAGTCTTGTGCCCCAAGCCAGGGACTGAGCAGACCAGTGGGGTGACGCTTGAGAAGTATCTTGGATGCTAAGCTAAGGACCCAGCAGGGAAGCGGGGGTGAAGCTTGAGGAAGATACTGAGTGAGAAGGTTGGAAGAGATCAGGAGATCCAGTGGCAGTGGATCAACAAGTCTAGTGAGAAAGACTGGGAAGGTCAGTTGAGTGAAGATCTACAATAGGAGATTGTAGAGGAAGTGAAAGAGTTCATTGCAACCTTTGTTAGGAACTGTTCTAGATTGTTGCCATAGGAGACAGCGGGTCTACACATGCAGATGTGGTGTCCGGCTGGGTGCCTTTCCCAGCAGGACTGTCTACCTGTAGAAGTCTCAGAGTCTGCCAGTTAACACTGCAACTCCTAAAAGGGTGTCCTGGCCCCATCCCTCTCTCCACTATTTCTGTTTAAGAGACAATAAATCTCTTTGCATTCAAGAAGTGTCTGGCGCCCATGAATCTACCTTGCATCAGACCCACCATGCCTGGTAACCCACTCTACATAGAAGGATGTCAGCTGTCCCTAACTCTGGAGGTTCTCATTAGACCAAAGGGGACCCGAGACTTGGCTACAATAACGAACCGCTGAAATCTGATCACCAAGCGCTGTGATTGGACAGATTTCTACACAGTGAAATCTCATGACAGCATCATAAAAATAAGAAGTTTATCTCTTCTGCTATAAAGTTTACAATGTTGACTTTTCTTATCTGAGGACAAGTTTGAACTTCCTGACCATGGTGACCCGGGACAGGGACAAGCAACGCTGAGCAAACATCGTAAACTGAAGATCGACATTGACCTGAATCCAGAATAGATGATCGTTTCACCCGCTTTATGGCCCATGTGACAAGAATAACAACAACGTTCGATGGTTTAGTAATCTCGCATAACAAGAGCAATAAATATTCTAGCGGGAGCCGCTACTTATCATTATGCTTAGGACAGTCACAGGCATAAGGGAATGGCGGAACGCGCGGCGCAATCTGATCGCCCTCCACCATGTATTAATCATCCCTTCCATAGAAAAAGATTCCGGCAAGTTATAGTGTATGAAAAGTCCACAGTTTTTCGAACAAATGTTTTTCTATCCAAATTTCTGAAGTATGGGGGGGGGGGCTCTGATGTGAAGGGAGGATCTCATGTAAAGGGAGTCCTCTGATATATAGGAATACCTGAGACATTAAGGGGAAACTCTGATGCGATAGGGGGGACTCCGCAGTGATAGGGGGGCCTCCGCAGTGATAGGGGGGCTATTAAGTATAGAGGGGCTTCTGATATGGAGGATTTCAAGAATAGGGGGCTTCAGATGTAATAAGGGAGCCTTAGATGTGATGGGGGGGGCTGTAATTTGAAGGGTGCTACTGAAGTGATGGGGGAACCTCTGATGGGCGCAGGGAATCTCATGTATAGAGGGGCCTCTGAGGTAATAAGGGGTCCTCTGATGTGAAGGTTGGATCTCAAGTATAGGGGGCCTCTGATGTGAAGGTTGGATCTCAAGTATAGGGGGCCTCTGATGTGAAGGTTGGATCTCAAGTATAGGGGGGCTTCTAATGTGATGGGGGAAACCGCTCATGCGATGGGGGGAAACCCTCCCCTCTCACGCGACGGGGGGAAACCCTCTCACGCGACGGGGGGAAACCCCTCTATGTGAAGGGGGAACCCCTCATGTGAAGGGGGCTTCTGATGTAATAGAGGAACCTCTGATGTGAAGATGGGATCTAATGAATAGAGGGTCCCTCTGTAACAGGGAGGCCTCTAATGTGAAGGGGGATCTCAAGTATAGGGAGGCCTCTGATGAGAAGAGGGGATCTAAATTTTAGGGGGGGCCTCTGATGTGAAGAAAGGATCTCAAGTATAGGGGGGCCTCCGATGTCATGGGGAAACCTCTTATGTGAAGTGGGATTTCATGTATAGAGGAACCTCTGATGTAAAGATGGAGCCTCTGATGTGATGGAGGACGTCTGACATGAAGGGGTGACCTCTGGTGTGATGGTGGACGTCTGACATGAAGGGGTGACCTCTGGTGTGATGGTGGATGTCTGACATGAAGGGGTGACCTCTGATGTGAAGTTAATTCCCTCAAGGCAGTTGTGGGCTCAGGTTTCCCATAGATAAGCAACATTTACACTTTTTACATTTCAGACGGGTGCTGCCTCGAGATTTTGCATCATTTAAAAAGGTGCCGTCACGGAGGAAAGGTTCCGAAGCGACGTTGTGGAGGGTGGTGGCAATCTGGGGTCACTGGGCAGATGTCTAATTGCTTGCAGGAGACATCTGTTTGTACATGACAGCTTATACAACTAGGGTGGAGATCGGATGTAATTCTGCGATCTACTTGCCAAAACACTTCAGAGGTTTCTATAAATGCCCACAAATCGATTGTTCCAACCTTTATACTTTCCCGGCTGCCTATTTGGCCCGTACTGTGCCAACCCCTTCCTGGCTGCAGCTCCTCTTCTCTCAATAGCTTGGCAAAAGGTGGCCTGGTTTCCGTTGGTAATGACCAACCATCCATGTATATACGGCCAGGTCTACCCCATGGTTTGGTCAGAGCACCTTACCGGCGCGGTCATGTGATGCCGCAGTCCTCCTGGTAGTCCCTCTGGAAAGCTGGGATTTCAGCACCAATGCCTGAGGACTCGGGGCAGATGAACGTTACTTGTTCAGAGTCGAGGATTCTCCAAGCTGGCCAGAATTACCGGTTTTACAAACTCCATCCCTGAAGAACCTCTGAAAAGGGCCATTTCTATCTAAATTACAGAATCCAACAACCAGTTCAGAGAGAAAACCCCAAATTCACTTAGAACTTCTGGAGTCCATGTGGCTCTAACAGTCCTTGTTATAGAGAAATATTCTAATTCCTGCGACTCCCCCCGTTTCCTCTGCACCCCACTGCATGTGGATCTGAGTCCTACCAAATACATGAACCCCCACAACCCTCTTCTCCATGCATATGCAGATCCCCCCTTCAGCCACTAGATGGTGCTCTGCATAGAGCAGGTATATTTGCCTTTCTACATCAATCTGGAAGTTCTTCCTTAAGGTCCATGAGTCTGCTGATCTCTGTCGGTAATCAAAGTGACAGAAAGATACAAATCTATAGAAGACAAGTATATGGAGCCGAGAGAGGAGAACGTGTCCTCCGGGGATGTCACAGAAGGGATTTCTCTGATCTACAGATTGATAACACCATCCCAAAGTTCAGGAGCGGGGGAGGTGCTGCCCATAATTCTGCTCAGGAGCGATAATGAGGGATAGAAGGTCACATCCAGCCCATAATATCATCGGTAAAGGTTCAATTTATCTACAGCCGATAAGAGATAAGCAGAAATATGAGCTAGGAAGAGGACACCAATGATGGGGCACTATTCCCCCCCACTGACACCAATGACGGGGCGCTATTCCCCCCACTGACCCCAATGATGGGGCACTATTCCTCCCACTGACACCAATGATGGGGCACTATTGCTCCACTGATACCAATGATGGGGCACTATTCCTCCCACTGACACCAATGATGGGGCACTATTCCTCCCACTGATACCAATGATGGGGCACTATTCCTCCCACTGACACCAATGATGGGGCACTATTCCTCCCACTGACACCAATGATGGGGCACTATTCCTCCCACTGACACCAATGATGGGGCACTATTCCTCCCACTGACACCAATGATGGGGCACTATTCCTCCCACAGTCCAGCTCCCTGTGATGTGAAGGACAGTGAAGGGGCCCTTTATGTAGACCATCTGAGGGCCCCTGATCTAGATATTCTCTGTTTGATGTTCTATAACCTCCCACACAACCCACGACTGACATGAAACAGCTGCACACGCTCAGCGCTCAGGACTGACGTCACGGAACCTCTGCAGCGCCAACACTCAGCAGAAGACATCATTTCCCGGGATCAGTGCCAAGGAAAGAGCGCCGACATGCAGCAGTTCATCAGTTAAAGTGGCAGATCTTCGGTCTCCAAATATAAAAAAAAATTAACCACTTGTTCACCGGGCACTTTTACCCCCTTCCTGCCCAGGCCAATTTTTAGCTTTCAGCACTCTCACACTTTGAAAGACAATTGCGCGGTCATGCTACAGTGATCCCAGATGATATTACTATCTTTTTTTTTTTTTTCACACAAATAGAGCTTCCTTTTGGTTGTATTTAATCACTTCTGGGTTTTTTATTTTTTGCTAAATGAAAAAAAAGACAGAAAAAAAAAACCCAAATAAAAATAAATAAATATGGGACCTAAGGAGGCGGCGCCGATGGGAGCTATGGAGGCGGCGCCGATGGGAGCTATGGAGGCGGCGCCGATGGGAGCTATGGAGGCGGCGCCGATGGGAGCTATGGAGGCGGCGCCGATGGGAGCTATGGAGGCGGCGCCGATGGGAGCTATGGAGGCGGCGCCGATGGGAGCTATGGAGGCGGCGCCGATGGGAGCTATGGAGGCGGCGCCGATGGGAACTATGGAGGCGGCGCCGATGGGAACTATGGAGGCGGCGCCGATGGGAACTATGGAGGCGGCGCCGATGGGAACTGATGAGGTGGCACCGATGGGAACTGATAAGAGGGCACTGATGAGGCAGCACTGCACTGCCGGGGGCCTGATCTCCGGAGGCTATCATATGAATTTGATGCACCATGATTGGCAAGTGTATAATTCACTCTACATGAGGCTACTTTTAAACACGATCTGCAGCATTCAGGACTCCCAACCCCCCGGATCTGTCTGCAATAAAAAGCCAGAGACATCAGCAGAAGGACATTTTCCAAGTCATTTTTGACTTGCCGGAATTTGCAGGCGATGGCCCCATTATGGGGTACCCCCGGGTGGGGGGGGATTCAATACAGTGCTGCCCTCACCACAGTTTGGGCGGAGCAGTCATTAAAAATGTAAGGATTGCAGATTGTATCCTACAGACCAGACGCCCTCGAAGAAAAAATAAGCAGGACAAGAATTACAGGTCCCCGAACAATCGCACCCGTCATGTGCCTGCAGGCTGCGTTACCTGGGAGAAGGAACAATGCAGAGCAGAAAACATGATATCCCCCTACAAGGACCATTCTGATTGGAGCACAGGGGCGCCATTTATACTGCGATCCCACCCTAGGCTAGCCATTGCACACAATGCGGCTCCTTCCAACAACCTATCCCACCCGTCATTTTGCCGCAATTGTCATGTGGTAAATTGTGCTGCAACCACAACACGCTCCGATTGGTGCTTAGAAAGGAACATCTGAGATTCTTTTGAACGACAAGCGTAGCGTGTTGCGCTTGCAGCGCGATTTACCGCATGAGGATCGCATTGCATTTAGGAATGCCATTAAAAAAGCAATAGCATCGCAAACGCATGCCGAGTTTTGCAATCGATCAGGTGTGAATGTAGCCTTAAGGAATCCATATGGTCCGAATCGCAGTGTGTATATAGAGGTATATATATATATATATATATATATATATATATATATATATATATATATATATATATATGCATGCATACAGAGGTAAATAGATGTATATAGGAGGTATACAGAGGCATATAGATGGCGCGCTGCAATAGAACAATGATTAGCGGGAGGACCGTCTACAACACAATGTAACATTGTAGCAGATCGATTTCCTGCAGTGATGCAAATGATCTGCTGGGAAATAACAATGGTTTTATTGTAACCATGGAAACCGCTCTACAATTATACACAGCAGCCAATCAGCTAGATGGGGGGGGGGGGGGATTTGTTTAAACAAATTTCTCTTCTAATCTAAAAGACAAAAGAAGAGACAAGATGTTTACTGAAAATTAATCACTCCAAATATGTAATATTTATATTAGAAAGGGTAATACATTTTTTCCTTTTTTGGGGAAATGGGAAATCTGCAAGGAAATCTCCCCATTGTGGGAGGGGCAGAGACACAAACTACTGCAGGAAATCTCCCCATTGTGGGAGGGGCAGAGACACAAACTACTGCAGGAAATCTCATCATTGTGGGAGGGGCAGAGACACAAACTACTGCAGGAGATCTCATCATTGTGGGAGGGGCAGAGACACAAACTACAGCAGGAGATCTCATCATTGTGGGAGGGGCAGAGACACAAACTACTACAGGAAATCTCATCATTGTGGGAGGGGCAGAGACACAAACTACTGCAGGAAATCTCACCATTGTGGGAGGGGCAGAGACACAAACTACTGCAGGAAATCTCATCATTGTGGGAGGGGCAGAGACACAAAGTACTGCAGGAAATCTCCCCATTGTGGGAGGGGCAGAGACACAAACTACTGCAGGAAATCTCCCCATTGTGGGAGGGGCAGAGACACAAACTACTGCAGGAGATCTCATCATTGTGGGAGGGGCAGAGACACAAACTACTACAGGAAATCTCATCATTGTGGGAGGGGCAGAGACACAAACTACTACAGGAAATCTCATCATTGTGGGAGGGGCAGAGACACAAACTACTGCAGGAAATCTCACCATTGTGGGAGGGGCAGAGACACAAACTACTGCAGGAAATCTCATCATTGTGGGAGGGGCAGAGACACAAACTACTGCAGGAAATCTCCCCATTGTGGGAGGGGCAGAGACACAAACTACTGCAGGAAATCTCCCCATTGTGGGAGGGGCAGAGACACAAACTACTGCAGGAGATCTCATCATTGTGGGAGGGGCAGAGACACAAACTACTACAGGAAATCTCATCATTGTGGGAGGGGCAGAGACACAAACTACTGCAGGAAATCTCACCATTGTGGGAGGGGCAGACACACAAACTACTGCAGGAAATCTCACCATTGTGGGAGGGGCAGAGACACAAACTACTGCAGGAAATCTCATCATTGTGGGAGGGGCAGGGACACAAACTACTGCAGGAAATCTCACCATTGTGGGAGGGGCAGAGACACAAACTACTGCAGGAAATCTCACCATTGTGGGAGGGGCAGAGACACAAACTACTGCAGGAAATCTCACCATTGTGGGAGGGGCAGAGACACAAACTACTGCAGGAAATCTCCGCATTGTGGGAGGGGCAGAGACACAAACTACTGCAGGAAATCTCGTCATTGTGGGAGGGGCAGAGACACAAACTACTGCAGGAAATCTCGTCATTGTGGGAGGGGCAGAGACACAAACTACTGCAGGAAATCTCCCCATTGTGGGAGGGGCAGAGACACAAACTACTGCAGGAAATCTCCCCATTGTGGGAGGGGCAGAGACACAAACTACTGCAGGAAATCTCCCCATTGTGGGAGGGGCAGAGACACAAACTACTGCAGGAAATCTCCCCATTGTGGGAGGGGCAGAGACACAAACTACTGCAGGAAATCTCCCCATTGTGGGAGAGGCCAAACTACTGAAGGAAATCTCATCATTGTGGGAGGGGCAGAGACACAAACTATGGTGAGAAACTCAAAGAACTGAAGTCATAGAATTAGCATGACAGCCAGGTGACCAGCATTCAATCAAATACCAGTCTTCATGTTTTTTTAAACGTGTTCTTTAATAAAAATAAATCCAGCAAAAAAAATGAGCCTTGCCCACGACCCAACCACTCCGGTTATTCTATTTCCGTTTATTGGCATGGAATCCTGAGCTCCCGACATCTGTCTGCAACTTTACACCGGCCAGGAGCTGAGCGCGGCAGAAATGGGGCCTCCGATCGATATGACAATCATCCTGTATGAAGAAGAGACAGGTCTTCATTGGGGGAGGGGCTTCTCCTACAGCCTGATACAATGTAACCAACGTACGTCCTCCATAAACTTCCAACATTCTGAAGGCCAGCCGCCCTTTATTCTAAAAATACCCAAATTACACAGCGAGGGGGGCGGAGCTGCCCAGATGGTGCCCTGCTAAAGGGAGATTAACCTCTGCACTGCCGAGACGACTTAAAGGATCAATCCACCCAACAAATACCATCCTGCCGTTCCCGCAGAGTAGAAGCGAATGTGAAACCAAAAATGAATTAGAAATGAGTGTATAATTAACGGCGTTATCGTATTGGTGGGGATTATAGATGCAGCAATGGCCACAATGTTCCCCGCTGACCCCAATAGTCCCCCTCCCGGCAATGTCCTTTCCTGGAAGGTGACAACCTCGACTCTTTGGTTACAGCAGCGGAAAAAACTCCAGAAAAGGAAAACGCAGAGCGGGTACAACGGAAAACGCAGAGCGGGTGCAACGGAAAACGCAGAGCGGGTGCAACGGAAAACGCAGAGCGGGTGCAACATCACCCAAGGGACAATCCACTTCTGAGTTACACAATACCCGCAAAAAAAGGACCCAGGAGGTCACGTGACCACTGAAAAAATACATTTAATTGGTGTTTATAGACACTCACTGGCCACTTTATTAGGTACACCTGTTCAGTCACTGGGTAACACAAATTGCTAATCAGCCAATCACATGGCAGCAATTCAATGCATTTAGTCATCTAGATGTGGTCAAGACGACTTGCTGAAGTTTAAACCGGAATGGGCAAGAAAGGGGATTTAGGTGACTTTGAACGTGACATGGTTGTTGGTGGCAGACGGGCTGGTCTAAGCATTTCTGGGATTTTCACACACAACCAACACTCGGGGTTTACAGAGAATGGTGGGAAAAAGAGAAAATATCCAGTGAGCGGCAGTTGTGTGGAGGAAAATGCCTTGTTGAGGTCAGAGGAGAATGGGCAGACTGGTTCCAGATGATAGAAAGGCAACAGAATCTCAAATAACCCCTCGTTACACCCAAGGTACGGAGAATACCATCTCTGAACACACAACACATCCAACCTTGAAGCAGAGGGGCGGCTATGTAGTGGGAAATAGACGTGCAATTTGTTTTGTTCAGAGTTCGTTTTTGAACGAATTTAGACAGATTCATTCAATCGAAAATATCCAAACAAAACCCCATTTAACTAATTTGTTTCTGTAAATTCTGAATATCTGAAAATTTGGAAATTCTAAAATTTTCGAAAACAAGAATGAAAATTCAAAAGAATGAAAATCTGAAAATTCAAAAATCTGAACATTTCCATATGCGGGGGTTGGGGCTTCAATACAGTCCCATTGGCTTCAATACACTCCCACTGGCTTCAATATACTCCCATTGGCTTTAATGGGCGAGTTGGGCATAAGGCTGTCAAACTTGGCATGTGGAGTTAAAAAAAATTGTTGTGCCACAAAGCATCGTGGCTGCGGCTTGGAGTATTGACTGATTTTACCACCCCTTCAATACAGCCCCACTGGCTTCAATACAGCCCCACTGGCTTCAATACAGCCCCACTGGCTTCAATACAGCCCCACTGGCTTCAATACAGCCCCACTGGCTTCAATACAGTCACATTGGCTTCAATGGCTTCAATACACTCTCATTGGCTTCAATACAGCCCCACTGGCTTCAATACACTCCCATTGGCTTCAATAAAGCCCCACTGGCTTCAATACAGTCACACTGGCTTCAATACAGTCACACTGGCTTCAATACAGTCACATGGGCTTCAATGGGCGAGTTGGGCATAAGGCTGTCAAACTTGGCATGTGGAGTTAAAAAAAAATTGTTGTGCCACAAAGCATCATGGCTGCGGCTTGGAGTATTGACTGATTTTACCACCCCTTCAATACAGTCCCCCTGGCTTCAATACAGCCCCACTGGCTTCAATACAGCCCCCACTGGCTTCAATACAGCCCCCACTGGCTTCAATACAGCCCCCACTGGCTTCAATACAGCCCCCACTGGCTTCAATACAGCCCCCACTGGCTTCAATACAGCCCCCACTGGCTTCAATACAGCCCCCACTGGCTTCAATACAGTCCCCACTGGCTTCAATACAGTCCCCACTGGCTTCAATACAGTCCCCACTGGCTTCAATACAGTCCCCACTGGCTTCAATACAGTCCCCACTGGCTTCAATGGGCGAGTTGGGCATAAGGCTGTCAAACTTGGCATGTGGAGTTAAAAAAAAAAAAAATTTGTGCCGCAAAGCATCATGGCTGCCGCTTGGAGTATTGACTGATTTTACCACCCCTTCAATAGAGCCCCACTGGCTTCAATACACTCCCACTGGCTTCAATACAGTCCCTCTGGCTTCAATACAGTCCCTCTGGCTTCAATACAGTCCCTCTGGCTTCAATACAGTCCCATTGGCTTCAATACAGTCCCACTGGCTTCAATACAGTCCCACTGGCTTCAATACAGTCACATGGGCTTCAATGGGCGAGTTGGGCATAAGGCTGTCAAACTTGGCATGTGGAGTTAAAAAAAAAAAATTGTTATGCCACAAAGCATCATGGCTGCAGCTTGGAGTATTGACTGATTTTACCGTGCCCCCCCTCTGCCGCCAGTACCAACAAAGCCTAAATGTTACCGATGGACTGCGGCGTCTGCGTTTTTTTTTTTTTAAAGGATAATTATAGGAAAATTCTTTTTTTTTTTTAGAAAGTGAGGATAAGGATGACGGCTCTGAAGTCTTCTATAGATTCACAGGTCCTCATTATCATCCAGGTCCGCCCTTTCACCATATTTTCTCCTAGCTGTGTCCACCAATAGAAGCGCTGTATTTTTATGATGGTAATAAGCGTCATTTCCCCTCCCCCACCCCACCCCCATCCATATCTCATCACCCCACTCTGCTCAGCACACGCACGCTCAGATAATCGCCGCCCTCATCTATTTGGAGGGGAAAAAAAAAAATTGATTTGGGAGGAGATAAACGTGCATTACACTCCGCCTTTCCGGCAAGTCGCACACAGCGAGGCTGCGACTTTGACCTGACTTCACATTCTCCGGGCTGAAGTCGCATCAAAAAGTGAAGGAACCCTTTTTTTTTTCTGAAGACGCTTCTGTAGCGTCGGTAAGAACGGCTCTCAGAGAAATGCATCGACTTGCACCACACGTCCTGCGACTCGGGGGGGGGGTCTCAAACGTCGCATCCCAAGTGCGAAAGGAGCCTGAAGTGCCGGGTTCACACCAGGGGGGCGGCTTCAAAGTCGCCCGACTCTCAAGCCGCCCCGTACAGCGCCACTTCAGTGCGGCCACGCAAAAATGACTTCTGTATAGAAGTTAATGCAAGCCGCTCTGATGTCGCCCCCCCCAAAGTAGTACAGGAAAGTCTGGAGTCGCTCATAGTAGAAGGGTTTCATTGCACTGCATGGAGCGCAACTTTGTGTGTCCAAAGTCGCATGACGAGACACATTAGTGTGAATGGAGCCTTAAAAAAATAAATAAAATCCTTTACAATCACTTTAAGTGCCGGTTCTAGTCGCCCGACAGGTCACCCCTGTGTGAACCGGCACTTAAAGTGATTGTAAAGGATTTTATTTATTTTTTTAAGGCTCCATTCACACTAATGTGTCTAGTCATGCGACTTTGAACACACAAAGTCGCATGACCAGTCGCGGTTCCCTGATTTTAATGGCCTCCGTTCCGATCAAAGTGACTTTGAAAAGTTTCCTGCACTACTCTGATGCGATTTGCATGCTAAAGTGTAAAGTCGCATCAAAGTCGCACTGAACATCGTGCGACATTGGAGTCACACCAGTGTAAACCGAGCTGGGGGGGGGGGGGGAGAGCAAGCTCAACCCTGAGCCACACTGTGTGCATCTACTGACGCACACAGTGCGGTCCAGCCCGCCCCCCGCCCCAGGATTTGATTGATAGCAGCGGGAACCAATGGATTGGTTTTGGAGAATGAAGATGTTGTTTAGTGTCACTGGTTGAAGGATCGGAGTTGATGGCGGAGCAGTGTGAACAGCTGTGACATTTTTTTTATGACGTGACTTTACACCTCTGTATGGTTAAGGATCGATAACGAGCCGCCGGGGAGCGTTAATTGTTCCCACGTATCTTATTTATAATTCATCCTATTCATTGTGTTCTGGTTTATGTTCCCCTCATTGTGGGCGGAGCCATGGGGGCCGTCTCTAGACAATGCTGTCCGGGGAACTCTGCTAATGCTGGCCATACACCATACAACCTGATTGTACAATCCATCCTGGGTCCATCATCAACTGTGTAGTGCAATATTCTGCCCGATTGGATACAAATTGGCTGATTAGTTTCCATTTGTTTTCATATTATATAGTTTCAGTAAATCTAGAAGGGGGGGGGGGGGGGCAGCTTACTGTCCTTCAGACTTTAGGTGGGCCGGTGTTCTGGCATATAGTGTCCTGCCATCATATACTGTCCGCCCCGTACTGCTCATGCACAGCGCTTGCGCAGTACGGAGCAGAAGAAGCTTCGGAAAATCTCCGAAGATGAACAGCGCCTGCGCCATGAGTCGAGGTGGTAGGCCCACCATCCAAGCGGACATAGGGCTGGCTAAATTAGAGGGCCCCTCACGGACACGCTTCGGGTTCAGCCTCGCTGCGCTCGGCTCTTTTTATTCCAACTCTGTGATACATGGGGGCGGGATACACAGCGATCCCTGTGCGTTTCCAGCATCACATTTGCAATCGCAATGCGTTTGCTATCGGTTGTGGGTGTCAATTAACAACACCCCAAATGATCGCAAACACATGTGCGATTTGCACCGGATCACGCGGTACAAAATGACTATGCGATCCAGTAGCAGTGCGGCTCCAAAAAAGGTGCCTGCGCATCTTTGGTGCGATATGGTGGAATTTGAGCCCATTGCTGCCTATCAGTGCGTCCTAAACAGAGCACATAAGTGCAGTCTCATCAGTGCCTCCTCACAGCGCACATCACTGCAGCCTCATCAGCTCACATCAGTGAATCCTCAACAGTGCCTCATCATCAGCGCACATCAGTGCAGCCTCATCAGCTCACATCACTGCAGTCTCATCAGTGCCTCATCATCAGTGCACCATCAGTGCAGTCTCATCAGTGCCTCATCATCAGCGCACATCAGTGCAGTCTCATCAGTGCCTCCTCACAGCGCACATCGGTGCAGTCTCATCAGCGCCTCATCACAGCGCACATCACTGCAGCCTCATCAGCTCACATCAGTGAATCCTCAACAGTGCCTCATCATCAGCGCACATCACTGCAGTCTCATCAGTGCCTCATCATCAGTGCACATCACTGCAGTCTCATCAGTGCCTCATCATCAGCGCACATCACTGCAGTCTCATCAGTGCCTCATCATCAGCGCCACATCACTGCAGTCTCATCAGTGCCTCATCATCAGCGCACATCACTGCAGTCTCATCAGTGCCTCATCATCAGCGCACATCAGTGCCTCCTCGTCAGTGCCTATCAGTGTCACGTCATTAGCGCAGAAGAAGAAGGACTTTTGACAAATTGTATAACAGAAACAAAGAAAGTATTTTTTTCAACAATTTCGGTGTTTTTTCATTTGTCTAACAAAGAATAAGACCTGGGAGGTGATCAGATATCACCAAAACAAACTCGGTCTGTCTCTAAAAATTTCCAGATGTGTACAGTGTAGCACAACCGCGCAATTGTCATTCAAAGTGTGACAGCGCTGAAAGCTGAAAATAGGCCTGGGCAGGAAGGGGGGGGGGGGGGAGTGTCTGGCATTAAAGGGGTTAAAAAGGAACTGCAGTCTGCTCACATTTGTAATAAAAACATCTTTGCCATTCTGAAGCTTCCCTACCAACCACTTTGCATATTATTTTATATACACTGCGATTCTGTACTTGCCAAATATGCTGCAGAAATCTCCCTCTACTGAGTCTGGCTGCAGCCATTTTAACTGTGGGCAGCTGCTGCCTGTTTACTTACTGGACTTACACAAAGAGCTCTGCAGCTCTCATTGGCCCTCTAATGATGGGGGGGGGGGGAGGAGAGAGAGAGAGAGAGAGAGAGAGAGAGAGAGAGAGAGAGAGAGAGAGAGAGAGAGAGAGAGAGAGAGAGAGAAGAGAGAGAGAGAGAGAGAGAGAGAGAGAGAGAGAGAGAGAGAGGAGAGAGAGAGAGAGAGAGAGAGAGAGAGAGAGAGAGAGAGAGAGAGAGAGAGAGAGAGAGAGAGAGAGAGAGAGAGAGAGAGAGAGAGAGAGAGAGAGAGAGAGAGAGAGAGAGAGAAGAGAGAGAGAGAGAGAGAGAGAGAGAGAGAGAGAGAGAGAGAGAGAGAGAGAGAGAGAGAGAGAGAGAGAATGAGAGAGAGAGAGAGAGAATGAGAGAGAGAATGAGAGAGAGAAAGAGAGAGAGAGAGAGAGAGAGAGAGAGACTAGAGAGAGAGAGAGAGAGAGAGAGGCTGTATAAGGGATTTAGTGGCAAAATAAAATGTTTTACTATGCAAAGTTACCACAACAAGGACAGAAGATTTAATAGATGGAAATATTAAAAAAAAAAAAGTTTGAAGTTCCGCTTTAAATATAATTGGGTCAAATACAAATCTAGAGGTAAAACAAATAAAATAAATCAACAAATAAAACGGGGGCGGGGCAGACTGAACGGACCGCATTGTTCTGTTTCCATATTTTCATGGAAATAAAAAGTAATTGCTGACAAATCCTCTTTAAGGGAACTTCCACAGAGGAATGAGATTCCAGATTGGGAAATCCTCTGGCATGCCGGACGTGTGACACAGAGGATGAATACGACCGACCCCCCAACCCCCATATATGGAAATGTTCAGACCGTGACGTCTTCTACAAATAAAGCTGAGTGAACACGGAAAAAGAAAAAAAAAAAAAACAGGCAATTTTATCCAAAAATCACATTTTCCATGAATATGTACGTTTAATAGTTTTTCTGTTTTGTTTTAAATTTTTAACAAAAAAAAAAAAAAAGGTTAATAAAATGGCTCCACCCAGATGACCAACACTGCAAATTCTCACGCCCAATCAGATCCCAGACTTTGGCAGCTCCTGAACCACCTCACCCAACCGATGTCTCTGGATCACAGCTACACCATAATAATTATATATATATATATATATATTCAGAGGGCATCTCTCACTCCTCACTCTTATGTGACGCAGCAGATTGATACATTCCCTTCCATGTGGACGTATTCAAATATATATAACTACAGGAGGGGGCGGAGACAAGACCAGTCACCCTGCCCAAGGAGAGATCAGAGCTGAGGGAGGGACCCAGAAGACTCCACCCACTACAGAAACCTACAGGAGGAGGCAGAGACAAGACCAGTTGCCCTGCTCAAGGAGAGAGTGCTGAGCAGTGGGAGGGACCCAGCAGGCTCCACCCACTACAGAAAACCCCAGGAGGGGGCGGAGACAAGACCAGTCATCCTGCACAAAGAGAGAGAGCAGAGCTGTAGGACGGACCCTGTAGACTCCACCCACTACAGAAAACCACAGGAGGGGGTGGAGACAAGACCAGTCATCCTGCACAAAGAGGGAGAGAGCAAAGCTGTAGGAGGGGCCCAGCAGGCTCCACCCACTACAGAAAACTACAGGAGGGGGGCGGAGACAAGACCAGCCACCCTGCACAAGAGGAAAGAGAGCAGAGATGTGGGAGGGACCCAGCAGGCTCCACCCACTACAGAAAACTAGAGGAGGGGGCGGAGACAAGACCAGTCTCCCTGCACAAAGAGAGGGGTCAGCAGTGAGCGGTCTTTATTACAGGAAGCCTCACAACTGGCTGACTGCACAGATCTGGAGGAAATGCACAAAGCTCACCGGGATTCCAGAAGTCACATGACCGATGGATTTGGGCGATATTTACTGATTCTGGAGTTCAGCTTTAATCGGAGACCGGCGCTCAGACTAAGCCAATTAGCCGTGAACCGGTATAAACCCAGACTGGCCGGTAATGAACCGTCTTTCCTGGGTGCGTCTGTTGCGGGATCCCTGTTTTCACCGCTGGGAGGGACGTTTGTTGAATATGATTCACAGTATTCTGTGAAAGTAAAAATAAACATTTTCTCAGGCTGTTTACTCAGAGGAAATGCTCACACCCCATCAGCCACAACGCGGAGCTGTGAAACCGACGACCTTCACTGATACTGCTGGCCGCAATCCCACCAGTGACCATCGCTGTGCCGATACAGGAGGAGACTTCCCCTCCGAGGTCCTTTCATCAGAGGCCAGAATAACAGGAACCCTGCTCAGGGATGTATTGGACTACAATGCAGGTAGCAGTCACTTCACACACACACATATAAAGCATTTGGCCTGCTGCAGGCAGGAGGAGGCATTTCCTCAGTCTTCCCTCCCCCAATGATCAGACTGCTACATTGTAACTCAGGAGCAAGTCATAGGGTAGGAGGGTGCAGCAGGGGGCTGATCTGTGTCAGACAAGAACTGCACAGGAGCCACAAATTTAAATGACTTGAACTGACATCTCATTCTAGGAAGTACACTGACCCTGGATGATACCCGAACAAAGATGGCATTGTCCTTCTGGAGAGAGAGAAGCACACAAAGCCATTGCCAGAGGAAGTACTATGGGCATGGTTAGAGATTATAAAAACCTGGAAGTGTAACACTGACACATTACTTAGTATAAAAGAAAATTATTTCTGGTGCCAGATCCACCTTAAAATCCTTCTATTGATTACAAAAATCCAGAACATTACGGCTGTTAGTGGGAATCAATAAGACTCCAAGTAAAATGTCAGACAGACGGAACAGGAAACAACAACCGGCCCCAACTAAATTCTCACTGGAGTCAGACCGGAAAATTCTGTCCGGTGAACCCGGCCTGTCTGCATTATAACTGGGGGATCGGTGTTATGGCACAAGAACTGGGGGATCGGTGTTATGGCACAAGAACTGGGGGATCGGTGTTATGGCACAAGAACTGGGGGAGATCGGTGTTATGGCACAAGAACTGGGGGAGATCGGTGTTATGGCACAAGAACTGGGGGAGATCGGTGTTATGGCACAAGAACTGGGGGAGATCGGTGTTATGGCACAAGAACTGGGGGAGATCGGTGTTATGGCACAAGAACTGGGGGAGATCGGTGTTATGGCACAAGAACTGGGGGAGATCGGTGTTATGGCACAAGAACTGGGGGAGATCGGTGTTATGGCACAAGAACTGGGGGAGATCGGTGTTATGGCACAAGAACTGGGGGAGATCGGTGTTATGGCACAAGAACTGGGGGAGATCGGTGTTATGGCACAAGAACTGGGGGAGATCGGTGTTATGGCACAAGAACTGGGGGAGATCGGTGTTATGGCACAAGAACTGGGGAGATCGGTGTTATGGCACTAGAACTGGGGGATCGGTGTTATGGCACTAGAACTGGGGGATCGGTGTTATGGCACTAGAACTGGGGGATCGGTGTTATGGCACTAGAACTGGGGGATCGGTGTTATGGCACAAGAACTGGGGGATCGGTGTTATGGCACTAGAACTGGGGGATCGGTGTTATGGCACTAGAACTGGGGGATCGGTGTTATGGCACTAGAACTGGGGGATCGGTGTTATGGCACTAGAACTGGGGGATCGGTGTTATGGCACTAGAACTGGGGGATCGGTGTTATGGCACTAGAACTGGGGGATCGGTGTTATGGCACTAGAACTGGGGGATCGGTGTTATGGCACTAGAACTGGGGGATCGGTGTTATGGCACTAGAACTGGGGGATCGGTGTTATGGCACTAGAACTGGGGGATCGGTGTTATGGCACTAGAACTGGGGGATCGGTGTTATGGCACAAGAACTGGGGGATCGGTGTTATGGCACTAGAACTGGGGGATCGGTGTTATGGCACTAGAACTGGGGGATCGGTGTTATGGCACTAGAACTGGGGGATCGGTGTTATGGCACTAGAACTGGGGGATCGGTGTTATGGCACTAGAACTGGGGGATCGGTGTTATGGCACTAGAACTGGGGGATCGGTGTTATGGCACTAGAACTGGGGGATCGGTGTTATGGCACTAGAACTGGGGGATCGGTGTTATGGCACTAGAACTGGGGGATCGGTGTTATGGCACTAGAACTGGGGGATCGGTGTTATGGCACTAGAACTGGGGGATCGGTGTTATGGCACTAGAACTGGGGGATCGGTGTTATGGCACTAAAACTGGGGGATCGGTGTTATGGCACTAGAACTGGGGGATCGGTGTTATGGCACTAGAACTGGGGGATCGGTGTTATGGCACTAGAACTGGGGGATCGGTGTTATGGCACTAGAACTGGGGGATCGGTGTTATGGCACTAGAACTGGGGGATCGGTGTTATGGCACTAGAACTGGGGGATCGGTGTTATGGTACAATAACTGGGGGATCGGTGTTATGGTACAATAACTGGGGGATCGGTGTTATGGCACAATAACTGGGGGATCGGTGTTATGGTACAATAACTGGGGGATCGGTGTTATGGCACAATAACTGGGGGATCGGTGTTATGGCACAATAACTGGGGGGTCGGTGTTATGGCACAATAACTGGGGGATCGGTGTTATGGCACAATAACTGGGGGATCGGTGTTATGGCACAATAACTGGGGGATCGGTGTTATGGCACAATAACTGGGGGATCGGTGTTATGGCACAATAACTGGGAGATCGGTGTTATGGCACAATAACTGGGAGATCGGTGTTATGGCACAATAACTGGTTGATCGGTGTTATGACACATTTGTTACATAGTAGGTGAGGTCGAAAAAAAAAGATACAAGTCCATCAATTCCGAGCCATGTGTGTAATTATATGTCAGTGTTACATTGTATATCCCTGCATGCTGTGGTCATTTAGGTTGCGTGGTGACAACTTTTTAAATGGGTCCCAATCCCGTCTGCATGCGCTGCCTCTCTCAGCCTTTTTAAACACGGAGGAACCCTTGGAATAACTTTCAATTATTGGGAAACCCTTACATTGGTGGCCACTGGGAGGAGGACCCTCTTACGCCGGTCGTCATTGGGAGGAGGACCCTCTTACGCCGGTCGTCATTGGGAGGAGGACCCTCTTACGCCGGTCGTCATTGGGAGGAGGACCCTCTTACGCCGGTCGTCATTGGGAGGAGGACCCTCTTACGCCGGTCGTCATTGGGAGGAGGACCCTCTTACGCCGGTCGTCATTGGGAGGAGGACCCTCTTACGCCGGTCGTCATTGGGAGGAGGACCCTCTTACGCCGGTCGTCATTGGGAGGAGGACCCTCTTACGCCGGTGGTCATTGGGAGAAGGACCCTCTTACGCCGGTGGTCATTGGGAGAAGGACCCTCTTACGCCGGTGGTCATTGGGAGAAGGACCCTCTTACGCCGGTGGTCATTGGGAGAAGGACCCTCTTACGCCGGTGGTCATTGGGAGAAGGACCCTCTTACGCCGGTGGTCATTGGGAGAAGGACCCTCTTACGCCGGTGGTCATTGGGAGAAGGACCCTCTTATGCTGGTGGCGATTGGGGGAAGAACCTTCTTACATGTTGGTGGTCATTGGGAGAAGGATCCTCCTGTGGTCATGGTAAAAGAGTGATGGCACACTGCAGGAGTTGGTACAGGAGATGGTCAGAGACTTAGCAAGTCACTGCAATTACAGCCCCTTTCACAATATGAATTATTTCTCACAAGATCCATTCTACAAGATTCGAGGAAACAAACTAAACACGAGAAGAGAAGAGAAGAGAAGAGAAAAGTAACATTGCGAAAGAAAGAAATAAACCAAAACCACTAAACTACTACAATCCAATCTTTATCCATGGCCTCAGTAAGCACCAGAACAGACCACCGTCTGCACTCTGCGGGGGCCCCAAGGACTGCACAGTAAGAGCCAAAGGTTGCTTATGGCCCCCCAAGACACAAACTGGCCACCAGAGGTTTAGAAGGGGCCCAATGAATTTACCCAAATGGGAAAAAAGCTGCAGACAATTCTCTGCACATGAAAGGAAAGGATCCTCTACATGGTGTCTACCATAGACCAGAATTGGTTTCCATAGTGCTGTCAAAATGTAACTAGATTTTCTATTTATAAAGTTGCAAAACACAACCAGCTGTGATTTCCCCCCCCCCCCCCCCCAGGCCACCGTATCATAATATCACCAATCACTGTGTATAGTATATCATAATATCACCAATCACAGAGTATAGAATGTATCATAATATTACTGATCACTGTGTATAATACAAAAAACAACAAGAACAGAACTATTTACAAACACAGAAAGCGTCACTATGACATCAGAAGTTTCAGCAGAATATGGACAATGTAATCTGCTCCATCTACACTCACACCCAGACTGCCCACCTGGGGGGGGATTCCAGCCGGGTGAGTCACCCCATTCTGGGCACACGTCCTGCAATCACCACAATACAGGGTAAGAACAGAGTCACAGGCACATGGCAGGAGGAGGACACCCACTGATACACCCCACATCCCAGATCTGTCACCCCAATACACAGCAATGATAAAGCTGGAGAGCCCCAGACACAACATACAGGGTGACAGTCACTATCAACAGCCCTGATCTGCCCCCCAAACTACCCTCTGATCTGCCCCTCTCCATTAGGATTTACTCTCTGATCCCCCCAGGGTCTGCCCCCCCCCTGACCTACCCCTCTGCTCTCTCTTCTGCTCCCCTACACCTTTACCCTCTCATCTGTCCCTCTAATCTACCCCTCTGCCATCTGATCTGTCCCTCTACCCTCTCATCTGCCCCTCTGCCATATCATCTACCCCTCCTCCCTCTCATCTGTCCCCCTACCATTCTATCTATCTATTCTATCTACACTCTCTACCCCTCAGCAATCTTATCTGCCCTCTCATCTGCACCTCTGCTCTCTCACCTACCCCTCTGCCCTCTCACCTACCCCCTACCCCTCTGCCCATTTCACCTACCCCTCTGCCCTCTCATCTGTTCTTCTGCCCTCTCATCTACCCTTTAATCTGCTCCTCTGCCCTCTCACCTACCCCTCTGCCCTCTCATCTACCCCTCTACCATCGAATCTTCCAATTATCCCCCCCCATCTCTCACCGTCAGCCGCGGACATCTCTATGAGGGTCTCCTCCTCTTTCTTCCCGGAGCGGATCATTGTCCCGGCTGTCCCCGCACACCACCCCGGAGAGGAGAGCCCGGAGATCACCGACCGACCGACTGTCTGCAGGAGGAGAAGGAGGAGCACCCCGCCTCATCTCCCCTCCTCCATCCTCCTCCTCCTCCTCCCCCTCCCCCATCACCACCACTACCCCTCCTCCTCCTCCTCCTCCTAGCCGGACAGATCCGGGTGATCGGAGGATCGCTGTGTGTGTGATCTTCCATCATTGTACAGTGAGATACATACAATGTATCAATAATACTCAGTGTATATAATATAATGCCCCCCATAGACCGCAGCATTGTACTTCTGTATACACAGATACCATTCCATCATTATTACCATATCAGGATGTATGAGCCATGCTGGGGGATAGATTCTCACTGAGACTGAGTATAGACTGAGTATAGAGCCTAGACTGTACATAGACTGATAATAGACTGAGACTGAGTATAGACTGAGTATAGACTGAGTATAGAGCCTAGACTGTACATAGACTGATAATAGACTGAGACTGAGTATAGACTGAGTATAGACTGAGTATAGAGCCTAGACTGTACATAGACTGATAATAGACTGAGACTGAGTATAGACTGAGTATAGACTGAGTATAGAGCCTAGACTGTACATAGACTGATAATAGACTGAGACTGAGTATAGACTGAGTATAGACTGAGTATAGAGCCTAGACTGTACATAGACTGATAATAGACTGAGTATAGACTGAGTATAGACTGAGTATAGAGCCTAGACTGTACATAGACTGATAATAGACTGAGACTGAGTATAGACTGAGTATAGACTGAGTATAGAGCCTAGACTGTACATAGACTGATAATAGACTGAGACTGAGTATAGTCTGTACATAGACTGAGTATAGAGCCTAGCCTGTGTTTAGAGCCTAGACTGGGTATAGAGCCTAGACTGAGCCTAGACCGGGCATAGACTTAGAATAAAGCCTAGACTGAGTATAGACTGAGCCTAGACTTAGTATAAAGCATAGACTGAGCCTAGACCGAGCATAGACTTAGGCCGCGTACACACAGGTGGATTGTCTGCCCAACTAAGTTCGTCAGACAATCCGACAGACAGTCCGTTCAAAATTTGAATGAATGGACTTGACCACACACGATGAGCAGACAGTCCGCTGAAAGCGTGCGCGATGACGTGTACAGCACGTACGACGGGACTAGAAAAACGACGTCCTATACACTGCAATGCAACCTTCGGCCGTGTAAACCCTTTCTGAGCATGCGCCATACTTAGTCCGTCCAACTTGCCTACACACGAGCGGACTGTCCGCTGAAACCAAGTTTGGACGGACAAAACCAAGTTTGGACGGACTGTCTTACGGAAATTCCGTAAGACTTTGTTCGTCAGACTGTCCGCTGAAAAAGTCCGCTGAAGCCCACACACGAGCGGATTGTCCGCTGAAACACGGTTCAGCGGACTAAGTTGGACAGACAATCCGCCCGTGTGTACGCAGCCTTAGTATAAAGCCTAGACTGAGCATAGACTGAGCCTAGACCGAGTATAGACTTAGGCCGCGTACACACGGGCGGATTGTCTGCCCAACTTAGTCCATTGAATTGTGTTTCAGCGGACAGTCCGCTCGTGTGTGGGCTTCAGCGGACTTTTTCAGCGGACGGTCTGACGGACTAAGTCTTTCGGAATTTCCGTAATTTTGTCCGTCCAAACTTGGTTTCAGCGGACAGTCCGCTCGTGTGTAGGCAAGTTGGACGGACTAAGTATGGCGCATGCTCAGAAAGGATTTACACGGCGAAGGTTGCATTGCAGTGTATTGGACGTCGTATTTCTAGTCCCGTCGTACGTGCTGTACACGTCATCGCGCAAGCTTTCAGCGGACTGTCTGTTCATCGTGTGTGGTCAAGTCCGTTCATTCAAAAGTTGGACGGACTGTTTGTCGGATTGTCTGACGAACTTAGTTGGGCAGATAATCCGCCCGTGTGTACGCGGCCTTAGTATAAAGCCTAGACTGAGCATAGACTGAGCCTAGACCGAGCATAGACTTAGTATAAAGCCTAGACTGAGTATAGAATGAGTATAACACCTAGACTGAGTAAAGACTGAGTATAGAGCCTAGCCTGGGTATAGAGCCTAGACTGAGCATAGACTGAGCCTAGACTTAGACTTAGTATAAAGCCTAGACTGAGTATAGAATGAGTATAGCGCCTAGACTGAGTAAAGACTGAGTATAGAGCCTAGACTGAGTATAGAGCATAGACTGAGTATAGAGCCTAAACTGAGTATAGAGCCTAGGCTGAGTATAGAGCATAGACTTAGTATAGAGCCTAGCCCGAGTATAGACTGAGTATAGAGCCTAGACTTAATATAGAGCCTAGACTGAGTATAGAGCCTAGACTGAGTATAGAGCCTAGACTGAGTATAGACTGAGTATAGAACCTAGACTTAATATAGAGCCTAGACTGAGTATAGAGCCTAGACTGAGTATAGAGCATAGACTGAGTATAGACTGAGTATAGAGCCTAGACTGAGTATAGAGACTAGATTAAGTATAGACTGAGTATAGACTGAGTATAGAGCCTAGACTAAGTATAGACTGAGTATAGACTGAGTTTAGAGCCTAGGCTGAGTATAGACTGAGTATAGACTGAGTATTGAGCCTAGACTGAGGCTTTGTGCTTTCTCTGTGTACCAATATTCACATACAATGTATATCATCAGAGAATACACACCGATCAGCCATAACATTCTGACCACTGACCGGTAAAGTGAATAAGACTGATCATCTCATTTCAGTGGCATCTGGAAGTGGGTGGGATATATTAGGCAGTAAGTGAACATGTTGTCCCTGAAGCTCATGTGTTGAAAGCAGAATGAAAATGTACAAGCCTAAGGATTTGAGATGCTTTGACAAGGACCAAATTGTAATTTCTAGACGACTGGGCCAGAGCGACTCCAAAACTGCAGCTCTTGAGGGATGTTCCCAGTCTGCAGTGGTCGGGACCAACCAAAAGTGGGCCAATGAAGGAGAACCAGCCAACCGGCGACAGGGTCATGGGTGGGTAAAGCTCATTGATGGACGTTCGAAGCCAAGGCTGGCCCATTTTAGTCCAATACAATAGAAGAGCTACTAGTATTGTCGCCACCTGTCAGGGATTCACCCGGACAGCCTGGGTTTCGAATCATGTGTCTGGGTTGCAGATGGACTGAAACCTGGGCACTAGGGTTTCACCGATACTAGTATCGGTACCGGTGCCGATACCGAGTATTTGCACAAGTATCGGTACTTGCGCAAATTCACGGATACCTGAAACCCATACTTTCAGGCTCAGTTCTTTGAGCTGTTGGTGGGTCTCCCATGTTAAAGAAGTCCAGTAATTGGAGCTGTCAAAAAAAAAAAAAAAAAAAGCAGCTGGCATTGTTTATTAACAACATTGCTCAGCCCGAAACGCTAAAATAAAAAGAAACATTGTTTCTTTTTGAATCTTTCTGTTTCTTCATCTGCAGATCAAAGGGATGAACAAATGTTCCTCTGATTAACCCCTTATAGATCCTTAATTTACTCTAATCAGCCTTAATTAACTCCATATTCTCCTCCATTTAATTATTTCCCTGATTTTATTTTTGTTCATGTCTATTTTATAAACTTTTTTTTTTGTTTGCTTTGTTAGTGAATATTTTTACATATATATATTAACATATATTTACACATTTCACATTGAAAAAGTGCAAAATTAAAAAAAAAAAATCTACTTATTTCATTTGTAAATAACTTTTCAATGCTTTGTACCATTGCTGACAGCTGAAGTGAAAACAAAGCAGCTGCGGTAGGTATCGGTAATTGGTATCGGCGAGTACTAAAAAAAAAAAAAAAAAAGTATTGGTACTCGTACTCATTGTAAAAAAAAATGGTATGGGTGCATCCCTACCGGACACCTTATTGAGACCAGAAATCGGTTGCCGTCCGAGAGCTGCGGGCGGTTGTCTTGGGGCAGGTTCGGCATCACTGGGGAAGGGGGGGGGGGGGGGGGCAGGGCGATGATGATAGCAAGAGCAATTTGACCACCGCCACGGTTCGCTGTGGCATGCTTTGCACACCACATTAATACTCTCCTTGGGCCACTCAGAGGTGTCCCAGACTGCTAAAGTGTTTGGGTTTGGCTTGAAGAAAAAGGTGGCAACCCTAGCTGCTAGAGCCCAAATTGCTGAAAAAGGTAACACTGGTTCTGATAGAAAGGTGTCAGAACACACAGAGGATCGCAGTTTGTTGTGTTTGGGGTGGCGTAGCTGCAGAGCGGTCAGGGTGTCCATGCTGACCCGTGTCCACAGCCAAAAACACCTATAATGGGCACGTGAGCATCAGAACTGGACCACTGAGCAATGAAAGAAGGTGGCCTGGTCTGATGGATTCAAAAAGAGTTTGAGGATCACAACAACAAGTTCAAGGTGTTGACTTGGCCTCCAAATTCTCCAGACCTCAATCCAATCCAGCATCTGTGGGATCTGCTGATAAAACAAGTCCGATGTATGGAGGTCCCATATGACAACTTACTGGAATTAAAGAATCTGCTACAGTCAGTTGGGTGCCAAATACCACAACGTACCTTCAGAGGTCTAGTGGAGTCCATTCTTCAACGGGTCTGGCCGGTTTTGGCAGCAAAAGGGGGACCTACTCAATATTAGGTGGGTGGTCATAATGTTATGACTGATCAGTCTACATAATCCTGTATCATACCCTCCCTTCCTGCTGAGTATACACCGGGGCATCGGGGCACTTTAGTATTATAGACACAATGTATCATTAACAGTGGCGTAACTAGAACCTTGAGGGCCCCGATGCAAGAAACCATGAAGGGCCCCCCTGAACCCCAACCAGGGCCCTTCCCTCCGAGTCTGGCGGTGGAACTCCAGGGTATGGTCACAGGTATGACCTTTGTGAGCCCTGTAGTTCCACCACTGGTATCAGTATTTTTTTTTATTATTTTTTTTTATTTTTAGGTGCCCCATTGGGCCTAGGCAGGATGGGGTCTCCGTCCCCAGAAGAGATGAGGTCATTTTCTCCAGGGCAGATGAAGTTACTGCCCCCAGGTGAGAAGGGGTCCCTGTCCCCAGGGGAGATGGGGGTCCCTGTCCCCATGTGAGAAGGGGTCCCTTTCCCCAGGGGGTGATGGAGGGGGTATGTAATGGTGTGTGGGGGATGGGGTCCTCTCACTCACCATGACCAAGCTGCAGGCCGCGCACTCATCCATGTTGGCCTGGGCTCCATCCAGTGCTGAATGGGCAATCAGCATATCTCCCAGAAAGAACTTTCATCATCTGTGTATGACGGGGGAGGAGGGGGGCTGGCAGACAAGCCTGCAGTGTCCTCCAGGGAGCTGGCTCTCATAGGGCTGCACTGCATCTGTGTGCTTAAAGTTTGTTTACCTGGGAAAAGAATGCAGTGCAGTGTGGGCCAGACTCAGGGGGGGCGGGACTCTGGCTGGGGAGAACAGACACCAGACTGAGCGGCAATGCATGCAGCAGGAGAGGGGTACTCTGAGGAGCCGGCCGAAGAAACAGGTCATGCGGGGAATGCACAACTAAAGAGCACCCAGTGCGATAGTCGAGCATGGAGCTCTGCTAGTCACCCTCCACCTCCAGCCACCCGTGTGCATGGTGCACTGGTACCCCTAGCTGCCTATGCTGCTGCCGGCCATATGTAGAGGGGGCTACATGGGCCCCCTGCATCACAGGGCCCAGTTGCGGTCGCGACTGCTGCACCCCCTCTAGTTACGCCCCTGATCATTAATAATAAAGCAGTGTCTATGGAATTCTCTATCATAGTTTCCTCTCATACATCGGGGCACTGTACTGCTATGCAAGAAGATACAGATACAATGTATCATTAATAATATAACAGGATGTGTGTAGCTCTGTTATAGTCTTCCTTCCCACTCTGCATACACTGAGCTCCGTACTACGGCCACTGGCTAGTAATATGTGGCTTAGTGGTTGGCGCTTCTGCCTTGCAGCACTGGGGTCCTCAGTTCAAATTTTGGCCAGGACATAGCATGGAGTTTGCATGTTCTCCTTGTACCTGCATAAGTTTCCTCCGGGTACTCCGGTTTCCTCCCACACTTCAAATACACACTGGCAGGTTAATTGGCTCCTGTGTCATAAAAGGACTTTTGCCACCCATGCTCGCCATGCTATTGCACGCATGCGCGGCGGATTAGCGCTCCGGCGCACGTACTGGAGCGGCCCGATGTTGTGTGGCACACATGTGCGCGCAGTGGCTCGCAATGGCGTGGCTATTTTAGACAGCTCTGGCATCGAAACGGGTTGCTGGTTTGTTGTCAGCTTCCTGTTTGTGCCTGTTTCCTGCTGTTTTACCTGATTACCTGTTTTGACCCGGACCGTCCCTGACTACGTTGCTCTCATCCTCGATTCGACCCTCAGCTTGTTAAACGGACCTCTCCTGATCTGCCTTACGGACTCTCTTGCTTGATTACCCGGATTTTACCCTTGGCCTGCCTTATGGACTCTCTGATTACATGGATCTGACCTCTGGCCTGCTTCCCGGACTTGCTACCCTGGTGCCTGATCTCTTGTTACTTCCCGGATTGCTTACTGTTTCGCACGGGACCCTCAGCTAGTTCCTGAACTCCAGTAACTCACTGCTCAGCTCCTCAGCCTTCTTCAGGAACTTACACCTGCTGGTGGCCAGTGCTTCTGTGTGCCACCCGCTCCCTGTACCAGCTCTGGGGGACAGGGTCGCGCGTGGTTGGAAGGGCTAACCGCTCTCGGCATCTCAGCCTTGGTAAGTACTTGTTGTGACACCTGTCTAGATTGGCCATGGCAGTACTGAGACAGGCTCCTCCACTGATAATACATGCCATAGAATGGGGTGTTTCACCTTGGGTCTATTCTTTGTCCCCCTTACTTCACTGCGCCTGTGGCAGCCGTCCCTCCTGCCCACCCCTTGTCCCAGCCCTGGTAGATGTATAAGATAGAAACCTTACATTGTAAGCTCCTTGAGGACAGGGAGTGATGTAAAATGTACAGTATGTAAAGTGCTGTGTAAATTGTTAGCCCTATATAATTGTTGGTAATAAATACATATTGCTTACCGGTATACAGTATAGATACAATGGCTTAACCACATCTAGAAGTTGGCAAAGGTGAGTATGAGTGTAGGCAGGCGCAGTTAGCTACTTGGCCACTAGGTGGCTCCGTACGAGAATATTTAACCCCCTGATCACCCGGCGGGTGATATCAATTAGGTTTTAGGGTCAGGGTCTGCGTCGCCCCAGGGCAGCGCTAGGTTAGTGCCAGTACCGCTAACACCCACGCACTAAGCATACACCTCCCGTAGTGGTATAGTATCTGAACAGATCAATATCTGATCTGATCAGATCTATACTAGCGTCCCCAGTAGTTTAGGGTTCCAAAAAAAACGCATTGTTAGAGGGATCAGCCCAGATACCTGCTAGCACCTGTGTTTTGCCCCTCTGCCCAGCCCACCCAAGTGCAGTGTCGATCGATCATTGTCACTTACAAAACACTAAACACATAACTGCAGCGATCGCAGAGTCAGGCCTGATCCCTGCCATCGCTAACAGTTTGTTTTTTTTAGTAACGTTTTATATTTAAATCCTGAAGGCAGTGCTTGCTTTTCGGGGTCCCGTACGTGGCTAGGCTCCCAAAAAGTCCCCCACATGGAGTATCCCCGTACTCAGGAGAAGCAGCAGAATGTATTTTGGGGTGTCATTTCACATATGCCCATGGCATGTGTGAGCAATATATCATTTAGTGACAACTTTGTGCAAAAAAAAAAAAAGTTTGTAATATTCCCGCAACTTGTGGCAAAATATAAAATATTTCATGGACTCAACATGCCTCTCAGTAAATAGCTTGGGGTGTCTACTTTCCAAAATTGGGTCATTTGGGGGGGTTTTGTGCTATTTTGGCATTTTATGGCCTTCGAAACTGTGATAGGTAGTGAGGAGTGAAATCAAAAATTTGCACCCTTAGAAATCCTGAAGGTGGTGATTGGTTTTCGGGGTGCCGTACGCGGCTAGACTCCCAAAAAGTCCCACATATGTGGTATCCTCGTACTCAGGAGAAGCAGCGGAATATATTTTGGGGTGCAATTCCACATATAACCATGGCATGTGTGAGCAATATATCATTTAGTGACAACTTTTTGTAAACTTTTTTTTTTGTGTCATTATTCAATCACTTGGGACAAAAAAAAAAATATTCAATGGGCTCAACATGCCCCTCAGCAATTTCCTTGGGGTGTCTACTTTCCAAAATGGGGTCATTCGGGGGGGGGGGGTTTGTACTGCCCTGCCATTTTAGCACCTCAAGAAATGAGATAGGCAGTCATAAATTAAAAGCTGTGTAAATTCCAGAAAATGTACTCTAGTTTGTAGACGCTATAACTTTTGCGCAAACCAAAAACCAATATACGCTTATTGACATTTTTTTCTTACTAAAGACATGTGGCTGAATAAATTTTGGCCTAAATGTATGACTAAAATTGAGTTTATTCGATTTTTCTTATAACAAAAAGTAGAAAATATCTTTTTTTTTCAAAATTTTCAGTCTTTTTCCTTTTATATCGTAAAAAAAAATAAAAAATTGCAGAGGCAATCAAATACCATCAAAAGAAAGCTCTATTTGTGGGAAGAAAAGGACGCAAATTTCGTTTGGGTGCAACATTGCATGACCGCGCAATTACCAGTTAAAGCAGTGCAGTGCCAAATTGTAAAAAGACCTCTGGTCCTTAGGCTAATTGGTCCGGGGCTGAAGTGGTTAAGCACTTCAGGGTTCTCATTCTGCAGCTCCACACCTGGCCTTGTTAGTAGTGTATAAATCTTTGGGGGATAGAAGAGACTTCTGTATATATTCTTGCAGAGTGCAGGTCGGTTCCTACTGGCCTCCTGCCTTGTCCAGGGCCTGCACATGCTGGGTACATCTACATAGGTGTGGGGTGTTTGGCCCCCGTGCCCCAACACCCCACACCTATGTAGATGTACCCAGCACGTGCGGGCCCTGGACAAGGCAGGAGGAGAGGAGGAGCAGACCAGGACTCTGCGAGAATATACTTTATAAAGAAGTCTCTCCTACCCCCGTAAACACCCTACTATTATGAGTGGAAGAATATATATATATATATAAATATATATATATATATATATATATATATATATATATAGATAGATAGATAGATAGATACAATATACATAAGAGTATGTGTATAGTGCCAGGATCTCCTCTCCCCTCCCACTGGGCATACACAGGGGCACATCTCCTGTATTATATGCTGGAAGGATAAAGTAATACCCTCAGAGCACACCGACCACACACCGCACTGTAATCAATATAAAGAAGAATGTTACATTGTTACATTGTTAGGATGAAAAAAAGTCCATATAGTTCAACCATAAAAGAAATGAATAAATAAATAAAAAATATATAAAAAAATAAAAATATCATACAATCCCATATACCTAATCCTATACCCACAGATGATTTAGAGGAATGCAAAACCCCCCCAGAAAAGCGGTGTCGGGAATATTATGACTGCCTGTATAAAATTCTGCACAATCACGGCTCCTCCCACTGAGCATACACCGCAGCATTGTACCTCTACGATCTATTACAGAAGTCTGTATATAATCGTCTTTATATAATCGTCTTTATATAATCGTCTTTATATAATCGTCTGTATATAATCGTCTGTATATAATAGTCTGTATATAATAGTCTGTATATAATCGTCTGTATATAATAGTCTGTATATAATCGTCTGTATATAATAGTCTGTATATAATCGTCTGTATATAATCGTCTGTATATAATAGTCTGTATATAATCGTCTGTATATAATAGTCTGTATATAATCGTCTGTATATAATTGTCTGTATATAATAGTCTGTATATAATCGTCTGTATATAATCGTCTGTATATAATAGTCTGTATATAATCGTCTGTATATAATAGTCTGTATATAATAGTCTGTATATAATAGTCTGTATATAATAGTGTCTCTCCCTTCCCCCTCCCACTGAGCACACATTAGGGACCGGCCATTTCCTAGCCGTGTCACAATGTACTAAGATAATGCACCAGTATATACACTATATCACCAAAAGTATTGGGACGCCTGCCTTTACACGCACATGAACCTTAACCCCTTCAATACCTGGCAATCTCACCCACCCGCCCAGGCCAATTTTCAGTTTCCAGCTCTGTCACGTTTTGAATGACAATTGCTACACTGTATCCAAATGACAATTTGATAAGTCACACACACATAGCGCTTTCTTTGGATGGTATTTGATCACCTCTGTGGTTTTAATTTTTTTGCGCTATTAAAAAACAAAAAAAAATAGAAAGAGCGACAAGTTTGAAAAAAAAAAAACACAATATTTTAAACTTTTTGCTATAATAATTTATCACAATTTTTGAAAAACATAAACACATTTTTTTCCTTAGTTTAGGCCGATATGTATTCTTCTACATATTTTTGGTAAAAAAAAATAAAAAAATTGCAATAAGAGTATATTGATTTGTTTGCACAAAAGTTATAGCGCCTACAAAATAGGTTATTGATTTATGGCATTTTTATTATAATATAATTATATTTAATGTATATTTATAAAACTATTTAATTATATATAATTTTTCTTTTTTTCTATTTTTACTAGTAATTTTTATCAGGACAAGAAAAAAACCCCTATGTGGGACTTTGGCAGACCACCGACACATGCAATTAAACTGTTAAAATATAAATGTTTTATTTATACAAAAAAATAAAAACAGACGACTAGCATCTGAACAAATACAAAGTACGATGCAAGAAAAAATGTTAATGGAACATCACAACAACACTCGTGCTCTCATGAGCGTAGGACACCCCAAAACCCGAAAACGCTTGAAAACTTTCATCAGGGGTAGAGAGTAAGATGAAATGCAGTGTAATTAAAGCTATCATGATCTTTAATTGTTTCCATCGCCTGTCAGGTGCTGCCGTTGCCTTTTCCGGGAAGGGAAACTGGCGGTGAAGCCTTGCGGCTTCATGGCCGGGACCCTACTGCGCATGCGCAAAGCTCACTGCATTCTCTTACTGGCCTGGCAGCAGGGAAAGGAGGAGGGAGGAGAAAGGGGGAGTTCTGCCGTACCGCACCGCGAGGAGGTCCATTGGAATTGGGGACAAGCTACCTGTCGAAAACAGGTACCCACTCCTCCTCCCCCCCCCCTCCTCGAAAGGTGCCAAATGTGGCACCGGAGGGGGGGAGGAGACAGATAAGCAGAAGTTCCACTTTTGGGTGGAACTCCACTTTGATGCATTCTATGCATTAAGGTAAAAAACCTTCAGGCCCCCCCCCCCCTTTTTTTTCTTACCTGAGCCCAATCTGGTTCTCCCATTGCTGTTTATCAAATCCAGTGATGTGAGAGCAGGGGGCGGGGCGGAGTCATGCTGTCTGTGTCAATGGACGGGGCCAAATCACGCTGTCTGTGTCAATGGACGGGGCGGGGCCAAATCACGCTGTCTGTGTCAATGGATGGGGCGGGGCCAAATCACGCTGTCTGTGTCAATGGATGGGGCGGGGCCAAATCACACTGTCTGTGTCAATGGACAGGGCCAAATCACGCTGTCTGTGTCAATGGGCGGGGCCAAATCACGCTGTCTGTGTAAATGGACTGGGTGGGGTCAAATCACGCTGTCTGTGTCAATGGACGGGGCGGGGCCAAATCACGCTGTCTGTGTCAATGGATGGGGCGGGGCCAAATCACGCTGTCTGTGTCAATGGACGGGGCCAAATCACGCTGTCTGTGTCAACGGGCGGGGCCAAATCACGCTGTCTGTGTCAATGGACGGGGCGGGGCCAAATCACGCATACATATATGCACACCATGCTTTCCATGGGGGGCACACATACGGGCTCACTCCCAAGTCCCCCTGCTGAGTCCATTGACACAGGCAGCGCGATTTGGCCCCGCCCCGTCCATTGACACAGACATCGTGATTTGGCCCCCCGCCCCGATGAAGAAGAGGAGCCTGGAGCGCCGGCGGGCAGGGCTGGATTAACGTAGGGGCTATTGGAGCTTCAGCTCCAGGCCCCTAACTTAATATAGGCCCAGCCACCCAAAAATGACATGGAAAGCAATGGGCCAATGGGAAGAGATCTGCCCCGACAGGCCCTGCATTTCACATGCACCGCCTGGGCAGGGTGGTGGGATTGATAATGGGCACTGCATGAGCAGTCCTAATAGAAGCCTGGGGCACGCCAATGCAGGGCTCTTACAGAAGTCTGGGGCTTCCATAGTGTTAGGCCTGCACAGCTGCACTCTTTCAGCTCAGAGTGCACACCAATGCACCGCCCTTACAGAAACTTGGCAAATCAAATGCCAGGCTTCCCTAGTGTTATGCCTGTGCACTTTTGAGTTTGGGCGCATGCCAGCACAGGCTCTTGGAAAGCAGAAGGGTGCCCAGAAAAAAGTCCACCAAAATCCTCAGCACCAAGCACATGATGCTCTTAATCCGGCCCTGCCGGCGGGGGACCCCAGAAGAAGAGGACCAGGACTGCTTTGTGCAAAACCATTACACAGAGCTGGTAAGTATCACGTTTGTTATTTTAATACAAAAAAGCTTTACAACAACTTTAATTGACAGTGAAACCTGGAAGCTGTTTGGGTTCTATGCAGAAGTGAGCCTGATTTTGCACGCTATGGTTTTAGTAAATCTCCCCCCCCATTGTATATATGAACAATAGTATTAGAGAAGACAAATCATTCTATTGTGTCCACCAGCCGACTAAGCATCCAGTTCTAGAGCCTTCAGTGTATAAACACCCTAAAAATACAATGTATCTAATATGTATACACGGGTTTCAGGATTGTCAGTTCTTCTTCTTATAGTATTGGTGTGGGACTTTTAAGGCAAAGCATACTTTTTGTTATTAAAATATATTTTGTTTATTCAAAATTGTTTAAAAAAGAGAAACATTAATACAATTTCAAAATCACATTACCAAATACACAGGGCAGGACTTAGGGTACTGGGGGCCCCTGGGCTTGAGCCACTTTCGGGCCCTACCTTCTATATTATTTGTCGCCATCAGGTGCCGTAACAATCTAATCGATCCAATCGTTATTTGAAGTGCCAAGCTACTTTTAAAAGGTGACTGGTACCATAGACAGCGTTAAATGCTAAAAAAAAGTAACAATCGATTACTGATTGAAGCTTGAAAAGCTTTTTTCCAATAAATAAATAATGATGAAAAAAGTTCAAAGTGATCAAGTGTTTATTGCAATGCACAAATGTCTTGGTCAGAATGAGAACATAAAACACTTATTTACCTGGAAAACATATTGAAAAACTTGAATCAACTACCTTGTAAGGTTGCAATCATAACAAATCAATTGCAAGAATATAACAAAATAACTCATTGAACAAAGTGCAAGATAAATTGTGTGTGTGTGTGTAGTACATAAGTGAGTGTTGTAGTGAAAAATCTTAACTTAACTTTTAGTCAATAAAATAAAAGTAGTACACTATCATATCTTAAGAAAGCATTACATCAACAACAGTATCCAGAGACTGATCATTTAAAACAACAACAGGCAAGTTAGAGAAAGAAAGAGAAAGGTGATCATGTTATGACTTCATGCATGTCATCTCATTTTAAAGATATTAACATAGTACTATTTAGAAGCGGCATTTTCTGGATTTCTTTGCAGCAAAGTCTTTGATCAAATCAGTAAAATCCAGTTTACGTAGAAGGTCGCTCTCAATTGACATCAGAGTGAGATGATTTAATTTCTGCTGTACAATTGTGGATCTTAGTCTATTTTTTAATAGTTTCAGTTTGGAGAAACTGCGCTCCCCACTTGCATTTGTCACTGGTAATGTCAGGTAAAGTCTGAGAGCGACATCCACATTTGGGAAGATGGTCTGTAGTTTTCTTTTTTTAATGCACAAAAGAAGTTCCCTAGCAGATGATGGCTCATCATGGCAGATGAATTCTTTGAACTGGATGATTTCTTCACAAAATTCATTTTCCAGGTCAGTGTGGTATCTCTTCTGTAGATCTGCTGCTTTTTTACGAAGATGTTCTGCAGAGAGGGTAGATATGTTGTTCAGGAAACCAAAGGTGCTGTTGAGGTCATTATAGGACTGAAAACGGCGATCAAGTTCAGCCAGCAGCCTATCCATCACAACTAGAAACACACCAGATGAGAACCGTTCTCTTCCTGATAAGTGAACCTCAGGTGTTGCAGACTCATCCATGTGAGTCTTGCGTTTTCTTTCTCTTTGTGTGTCTTGTTTGTATGTTGCGGAAACGGTGGGAGACATCGCTTTTGCTTGGTCTTCAAACACATCAAATTCATCTCTCAAACCAACAATATATTCCCGCAGTGACCTCACCAAATCAACAGCATTGCACAGGTCCAGATCCACAGCTTGAAGTGCAACACTTGTCCCATGAAAGCGTTGTAGAACATAATTCCACACAGTGCAAAGAAAAGCAGTCTCAAGCCTGTTCATTTTTTTATGTAGAGACCAAGCATCATTTTGTGTTGTCGGGTTCTGTTTGCTGTCTTCTGCAATGTTCATCAGTGACTCTTGAATATTGGCATAGTTCCGGCACAGTGCCTTGGTGGCCTGTGCATGCGCAGCCCACCTGGTGTCAGAGAGAGATTTTAGTGTCTCAATGCGGTGGTTTTCATTAGGCTGCAAACCTGCAGTTACCACCTTCCATCTAGCTGTGGATTTCGAGAAGAAGTTGAACAAGGTCTGAATGAAGTTAAAAAAATCGGCGGTCTCTGTACAGCAGTTTACACTATTAACTCCAGCCAGATTAAGTGTGTGCGCGGCGCAGGGCACCCACTCTACTAGTGGATTAATGTCTTTGATGTGAGCTTGCAGCCCATTGTACACTCCTGACATGTTTGCGGCATTATCATAGCACTGTCCACGGCAGTTACTGATATCTATGTCCATCTCATGTAAAACTGTGAACACTGCATCACAGAGTGCCTTCCCTGTGTGGCTAGATATAGGGAGAAATTTTAAGAATCGCTCTTCTACGAGGCCCTCTGATGAAACATACCTTATGATAAATGTAAGCTGATCAATGTGCGTCATGTCGGGAGTTGAATCAATGCAAATGGAAAAGTACTTTGTCACTTTCACTTCAGCAATGATTTCAGAAAGTACTCTGTTGCTCATTAGCTCGATAAATTCATTGCATGTTTTCGATGAAAGATATGAGGGGGTTCCTACCCCAGCATTGCCATATATCTGTATGTGCGATTTCAAGAATGGGTCGAATTCACTGATCAGTTCCAGGATTCCCATGTAATTCCCATTGTCAGCTCGGCCAAATATTTCACTGGAGCCTCGGAAAGCCAATCCCCGCTCTGACAGAAATTTTACAACTGCAACCACTCTTTGCAAAACTTCACTCCAATAATTGCATTGCGACTCAAACTGCTTTTTAAGCTGAGAATCTATAACTCCGTCAGCTGCTGCTCTGTTGATGTAATTAAACATAGCCTTTCTATGACTTTCACTATTCTCATGCTCAGCAATGCGTCTGGTAGCATGTTTCCAGTCATTATAGCCAGACTCAAAAAGGGATTGACCGTTACAATCGCCAAAAAGGCGGCAAGCAAAACAAAACACACAACCAGTGGATGGTGAGTAAAGCAACCATTCTCTGGGCAAGTACTCACCATTCAAATGCTTGCGTTTGAAATGAGTCTTAGAAAACAGCCTCTTCTGATGTTTGTAGTGGCGTTCAGAAGCCTTAACATTGGCATCCTTATTCTGAGCAGACTCCGGACCTTTTCGCGCCCAATAAGCACGTACGCTTTCATCAATTTTACCCCAGAGAGCAGGATCAGTGGATAAAGAATCTTTAGTTGGACATTGTTCAGTCGCAGTTTCTGACTGAAGAGATGATGATGATTCGTTGATGGGCTGCTCTGCTCGTAAATTCAAATCGTCTCCAAGCGTTTCTTCCATCGGGTTCGTGTTGTTGTCCTCTGGATTCTCTGCTTGCACATCAGGCTGTGGTGTCATGGGTGTAAAAAATCCAGTAATTCTTTTCATTTTACTGAGATCTTCCTTTTTGCGTTGCTGTCTTTCATTTTTTAGTTTTCGTTTAAGCGCACCACTCTGATACCGTTTGTCCGCCATCACTGTCTAATGCAGACAGGTTTTCTCAGCGCCAGTAAACGAGGCACTATGTAACTGCCAATAACCAATCAGCAAACAGCAAACAGCAAGATAAGAGAAAAGGAGCAAGGAACAATTCTCAAAAAAAAACTAATTTTTCTCAGTTTCTGTGATAAAATTTAGCAAATTACTCATTTTTCTTAAAAATTTTGGCCACAATTTATACTGCTACATATCTTTGGTAAAAATAACCAAAATTAGTGGATATTATTTGGTCTTTGTGAAAGTTAGAGAGTCCACAAGCTGTGGTGCAAATCATACAAAATTGCTCATGTCTGATGTACTGGTGGTCTATCTCATTTCTTGTGACCCGAACAAGTCAGGAAAGTACAAATACCCCCCAAATGACCCCTTTTTGGGTATTTAGTAAAAGGCATGGTGAGGTTTTTGATGTTGTAATTTTTTCCCACAATTCTCAGAAAATTGACATTGTAATAGGTTATTTCTCTCACTTGGCATGTGTACATATAACACCCCAAAACACAAGCTACTCCTCCTGAGTATTACAATACCACATGTGTGGGACTTTTCCACAGCCTGGCCACTTAGAGAGGCCCAACATGCAGGGTGCGCCATCATGTGTTCTAGAAGAATAAATTACACATCTAACTTCTTGACTACCTATTACAATTTTGAAGGCCCTGGAGCACCAGGACAATGACACATGACACTGACGTGGCACTGATGACAGATGACACTAATACGTGGCATTGATGACACATGACACTGATAACAGATGGCACTAATATGCAGCACTGATGACATGGGACACTGATGACAGATGACACTAATATGTGGCACTGCTGACAGATGGCACTAATACGTGGCAATGATGACAGATGGCACTAATACGTGACATTGATGACATGTGACACTGGGGACAGGTGGCACTAGGGACAGGTGGCACTGGGGACAGATGCTACTGGGGACAGGTGGCACTGATAACACGTGACACTGATGACAGATGTCACTTATACATGGCAGTGGCACTGATGACAGATGGCACTTATACGTGGCACTGGGGACAGATGGCACTGATGACGGATGGCACTTATACGTGGCACTGATGACAGGTGGCGCTGATGACAGGTGGCACTTATACGTGGCACTGGGGACAGGTGGCACTGATGACAGATGGCACTTATATGTGGCACTGGGGACAGATGGCACTGAGGACAGGTGGCACTTATACATGGCAGTGGCACTGGGGACAGGTGGCACTGGGGACAGGTGGCACTGATGATGGATGACACTTATATGTGGCACTGGGGACAGGTGGCACTGATTACAGATGGCACTTATATGTGGCACTGGGGACAGGTGGCATTGGGGACAGATGGCACTTATATGTGGCACTGGGGACAGGTGGCATTGGGGACAGATGGCACTGATAACAGATGGCACTTATACGTGGCACTGGGGACAGGTGGCACTGATGACGGATGGCACTTATACGTGGCACTGGGGACAGGTGGCACTGATTACAGATGGCACTTATATGTGGCACTGGGGACAGGTGGCATTGGGGACAGATGGCACTTATATGTGGCACTGGGGACAGGTGGCATTGGGGACAGATGGCACTGATGACAGATGGCAATTATATGTGGCACTGGGGACAGGTGGCACTGATGACAGATGGCACTTATACGTGGCACTAGGGACAGGTGGCACTGATGACAGATGGCACTTATACGTGGCACTGGGGACAGATGGCACTGATGACACGTGACACTGATGACAGGTGGCACTTATACATGGCAGTGGCACTGATGACAGATGGCACTTATATGTGGCACTGGGGACAGGTGGCATTGGGGACAGATGGCACTGATGACAGATGGCACTGGGGACAGGTGGCACTGATGAAAGATGGCACTTATATGTGGCACTGGGGATAGGTGGCACTTATACATGGCAGTGGCACTGGGGACAGATGGCACTGATGACAGATGGCACTTATACGTGGCACTGGGGACAGGTGGCACTGATGACAGATGGCACTGGGGACAGGTGGCACTTATACATGGCAGTGGCACTGGGGACAGGTGGCACTGATGACAGATGGCACTTAAACGTGGCACTGGGGACAGATGGCACTGATGACAGATGGCACTTATATGTGGCACTGGGGACAGGTGGCATTGGGGACAGATGGCACTTATACGTGGCACTGGGGACAGGTGGCACTGATGAAAGATGGCACTTATATGTGGCACTGGGGACAGGTGGCACTGATGACAGATGGTACTTATACGTGGCACTGGGGACAGGTGGCACTGATGACAGATGGCACTGAGTGCAGATGGCACTTATACGTGGCACTGGGGACAGGTGGCACTGGGGACAGATGGTACTGGGGACAGATGGCACTAGGGACAGGTGGCACTGGGGACAGATGGCACTGGGGACAGGTGGCACTGGGGACAGGTGGCACTGGGGACAGATGGGACAGGTGGCACTGGGGACAGATGGGACAGGTGGGACAGGTGGCACTGGGGACAGATGGGACAGGTGGGACAGGTGGCACTGGGGACAGATGGGACAGGTGGCACTGGGGACAGATGGGACAGGTGGGACAGGTGGCACTGGGGACAGATGGGACAGGTGGCACTGGGGACAGCACTTTACACTGTTTTTTTTTTTTTTTTTTACTTACAGTGACAAGCTGCACGTCGCTCTTCCTCCTCACAGGCTGTCTCTGTGAGGGGGAGAGCGGGCGATGAGAGATGATCTCATGATGTCATCTCTCATTGCCATTGGACACTCAGATCAGTGCTAAATGGCCGCTGTGATTGGCCATTTAGCATGATCTGTGATTGGCTGTTTGGCTGTGTCCAAGGGACACTGCCGAGTCGACACAGTACTTCCCCGATGCGCGCCCGCGGCACGCATCAGGGGAAGTAAACGAGAGGAGGACGCCCAGGGACGCCCGCCCAGCAAGTGCCGTCCGCGCTGTGGCTTGTTATAGTGCGGACGCCTCGTGTAAAGTATGGGCTCGCGGGGCTCGCGGGGCCCCCTATTGGACGGGGCCCATGGGCTTGAGCCCCGTCAAGCCCTATTGAAAGTCCGGCCCTGCAAATACATCATAATTGGACGGTATGGAACCTCCAGTCATACCACAAGATATTCTATGATAAAATATTCACAAGGTAATTATAGTAAAATTTTCTATTTAATTATATTTCCCTTTAATTGATTCCCAGCTATTTGGAAGAACAAACTTCCTTTCTAAGATATGTTAATTTATATCTACTTTTAATGGAGACTTCTTTATTTGGGACTGTATGAATATCAACCTACCAGGACAAATAGCAGCTTAAATCTAACAAAAAACAAAAAAAATAATAATAATTATTCTCCAATTTTTATTGAGTAGATCTCCTTCTGAATAACACTGAATTTTGTATATTAACTTTATACCCAAGCCTTGATAGAGGGATATAGAGGGGGTGGGTGTGTGGGGCTCATGGGTATTTGCAGGGCTGTCTGCAGGGCAAAAGGGGCAGCTGCTCTGGGCCCATCATTGTTGTGTGGCCCAAAGCATCTGCCTCATACTAGTCCCTTGAAGTTTTAGTCCTGTGCTGTGTCCCGATATCTCAGTGTGAAATTCTGTTACCAATTCTGCTCAGCTATGCCCTATTGCCGTGTACAGATGACTCACCCGCAGACCCTGTGTTTACATGTAGATAACCTGCATTAATATGCAAATAGCCTCAGATCGGCAGCATTGATGTGTAAATAGCCGCAGACTGGCAGTAACCTCTATCAACCAATCAGTGAGCAGTAATAATATGCAGTAACCTCTAGCATCCAACTGGTGAGTGCTAAGGATGTCCAGTAACCTCTAGCAACCAGTGAGCAATAATAATGTGCAGTAACCTCTAGCAACCAATTTGTGAGTGGTAAGGATGTCCAGGAACCTCTAGCAACCAATCAGTGAGCAGTAATAACGTGAAGTAACCTCTAGCAACCAATTTGTGAGTGGTAAGGATGTCCAGTACCTCTAGCAACCAGTGAGCAGTAATAATGTGCAGTAACCTCTAGCAACCAATTGGTGAGTGGTAAGGATATCCAGTAACCTCTAGCAACCAATCAGTGAGCAGTAATAATGTGTAGTAACCTCTAGCAACCAATCAGTGAGCAGTAATAATGTGTAGTAACCTCTAGCAACCAATTAGTGAGGGGTAAGGATGTCTAGTAACCTCTAGCAACCAGTGAGCAGTATTGATGTACAGTAATCTCTAGCAACCAATCAACAAGCAGAAGTCATGTGCTGCAGCCTCTAGCAAATAATCAGTGAGCCATAATGTGTGCTGTAACTTCTAGCAGCCAGTAAGTGAGCAGGAATGATACCTCTGGCAACCAATCACAATCGCTGCCTGATGTGATTCAGTAAACTGATTTGAGTCTAGCTGCTATTTTTTGTATGTCTCAGAGCAGATGGAGAATGAAACTGCATGGGGGGGGGCATGAAAAAGTTTGCCCAGGGTCCAATCAATATTAAAGATTGCCCTGGGTAGCTTTATGTGTATGGGGGTTCCCCATGACCCTTGGGAAGCTCGCTTCCTCAGATCCCTCCTTCCTCTCTCCCTTTTTTCCTCCCTCTTCCCCCTTTCCCTTCCCCTTTGTGTGGGAGAATCTTTATGCAACGGGCAGTGATAAAGTCACAATGGTTTTATATGGAGCAGGGCTCAATGTCTCAGAGTTTGTCAGAACCTCCCCCAGCAGGGAGCAGAACCTTCAGGGCTCATTCACACTGGTGGCCAGAGGGCAGTAAAAGTACCCGGCTGAGCCACCGTTTTACTGCCATGCGACTGTCTACCTAAACACAACAACTCAGGGCTATACCCAAGCTGCGGGTGTGATGCAGCTGCAGCAAAATTGAAATAGCATGTAGCATTCAACAGGCAGTACCACCACCGAACCCGACCCATAAGCGACTGAGGCTGCGCCACAACTGCTGTGCAACCACATGAATGTTAGATCAGCAATTTAACCACTTAAGGGCCGAGTCTCTATTTTTACACTTGTTGTTTACAAGTTAAGATCTAGCTCTTTTACAAGCGGTGGCCCGGTCTTCTGTCACCGCTGTCGCCGTCTTCTGTTTCTGTTCTTCTGTTCTTCTCTTCTACTCTTCTGGAGATGTTGCCTCGTCACTCTCTCCGGTCACAATGACAGGCACGAGGCATGCAGCGACTTATATAGGGACATCACCGGATGATGTCCCCACCCATTATGATGTCACAGTCCCAGAGGACAGCGACGGCGACAGAAGACCGGGCCACCGCTTGTAAAAGAGCTAGAAGAAGGCGCGGTGGCCCGGCAAGAAGAACCGAAGAGGGGGACAAGACCCCCGAAGTCGGAAGAAGAGGGCGGCAGCGAAGAAGAAAGCCGGGCTCCTCCGCTAGTGAAAGAGCTAGCAAAAGAGCAGAAGATAGCGGAGGAGTCCGGAAGACCCACGAAGACGGAAGAAGACCCCTGGAGCTGTGCAATAAACTATTTTAACCCTTGTGTGTTGTGTTTTTTTTTTACTTTTTTTCACAGGTGAATGGGTAGGGGTACATTGTACCCCATACTCATTCACATAGGGTGGGGGGCCGGGATCCGGGGGCCCCCTTATTAAATAATTCCGATAAGCTCCCCGCCCGCAGACCCCGACAACCAACGGCCAGGGTTGTCGGGAAGAGGCCCTTGTCCTCATCAACATGGGGACAAGGTGTTTTGGGGTGGGGGGGCCGCACGGCCCCCCTTCCCCAAGGCACCCCCCCATTTTGAGGGCACGCGCCCTGGTACGGATCAGGAGGGGGGGCACTCGCTCGTTCCCACCCCCTTTCCTGGCCGGCCGGGTAGCGTGCTCGGATAAGGGTCTGATATGGACCTAGGGGGGGACCCCCATGCCGTTTTTTCGGCATAGGGATTCCCCTTTAAGTCCATACCAGGTGACGGGGCCAGCGACGCCTCCTTCGCTGGCCCCGGCTACCTGGAGACGCGCTCAAAATGAGCGGACTTTCCTCCAGACGGGAAAAGTCCATTCATTTCAAAAGTACCAGCGGACTGGCACACACACGGCCGTACTGTCCGCCGAAATGCGAGTCCGGCGGACAGATTGGAGTGCAAAACTACTTTCTTAGTCCGTCTGACTATTGGGTAAAAAAAAGTCCGCCGGAGCCTACACACAGGCGGGTCGTGTGTACGCAGCATTAGGGAACCTTTACGTAATAAAAAAAAACTCATTTATTAAATTTAAAAAAAACACACTCATAAGAAAAAAGAAGTCCAACTTTAGAACTTAATCACAAATGTCTATATGAAAAACAAAATCCACACTGTGATTATCAAGCCTTATGTGAATTAATGCACTTGAACATAAGTGGCGCTATCGTATTTAACTTATGTTCAAGTGCTTTAATTCACATAAGGCTTGATAATCACAGTTTGGATTTTTTTTTTTCATATAGACATTTGTGATTAAGTTCTAAAGTTGGACTTCTTTTTTTCTTATGAGTGTGTTTTTTTTTAAATTTAATAAATGACTTTTTTTACTACGTAAAGGTTCCCTTAGTGCGCTGTTCTCTGTCTTTTACTATTTAGCAGTTTATATTTACTAAAAAAAATAAATAAATGCATTTTCATGTTCTGTGTACTTTGGGATGGCAGATATAGTGAATGCAGAGTCCTGGGAAGACCAGATATAGTGAATGCAGAGTCCTGGGGAGATCAGATATAGTGAATGCAGAGTCCTGGGGAGATCAGATATAGTGAATGCAGAGTCCTGGGGAGAACAGATATAGTGAATGCAGAGTCCTGGGGAGAGCAGATATAGTGAATGCAGAGTCCTGGGGAGAGCAGATATAGTGAATGCAGAGTCCTGGGGAGAGCAGATATAGTGAATGCAGAGTCCTGGGAAGACAAGATATAGTGAATGCAGAGTCCTGGGGAGAGCAGATATAGTGAATGCAGAGTCCTGGGGAGATCAGATATAGTGAATGCAGAGTCCTGGAAAGACCAGATTTAGTGAATGCAGAGTCCTGGGGAGAGCAGATATAGTGAATGCAGAGTCCTGGGAAGACCAGATATAGTGAATGCAGAGTCCTGGGAAGACCAGATATAGTGAATGCAGAGTCCTGGGAAGACCAGCTATAGTGAATGCAGAGTCCTGGGGAGAGCAGATATAGTGAATGCAGAGTCCTGGGAAGACCAGATATAGTGAATGCAGAGTCCTGGGAAGACCAGATATAGTGAATGCAGAGTCCTGGGAAGACCAGATATAGTGAATGCAGAGTCCTGGGAAGACCAGATATAGTGAATGCAGAGTCCTGGGAAGACCAGCTATAGTGAATGCAGAGTCCTGGGGAGAGCAGATATAGTGAATGCAGAGTCCTGGGAAGACCAGATATAGTGAATGCAGAGTCCTGGGAAGACCAGATATAGTGAATGCAGAGTCCTGGGAAGACCAGATATAGTGAATGCAGAGTCCTGGGAAGACCAGATATAGTGAATGCAGAGTCCTGGGGAGACCAGATATAGTGAATGCAGAGTCCTGGGAAGACCAGATATAGTGAATGCAGAGTCCTGGGGAGACCAGATATAGTGAATGCAGAGTCCTGGGAAGACCAGATATAGTGAATGCAGGGTCCTGGGGAGACAGATATAGTGAATGCAGAGTCCTGGGAAGACCAGATATAGTGAGTGCAGAATCCTGGGGAGACCAGATATAGTGAATGCAGGGTCCTGGGGAGACAGATATAGTGAATGCAGAGTCCTGGGAAGACCAGATATAGTGAGTGCAGAATCCTGGGGAGAGAAGATATAGCCCCATTGGGATGACAAGAATGTAGTAGGGAAATTCCCACCTTTGGTAATGTCACTGGGAAAGGTCCCCATTAGAAGGGTACTGCTCACCTCCTGCTGGCATTTGGCACAGGAAATGAGGGCAAATCTCCATAAGGGAACACGGACAGGGCTATATATCCAATGAGGGCTGCATCCACCCCCACTTCATCCATAATTGGTTATTGATCATTGTGATATTAGTAATGATGACATCTCCATCCCATGAGCTGTACATCACATTGAGTTTGGGTTCCTTTAGGCCTCACCATGACTTGCCAAGATCTACTGCCTCAGACTAACAGTCCATTCAGTAAATGCCCTGCGATGGATTTCTAGAGCCCGTCATCCCTCTGGGAGTAAAACTCAGAAAATATTTTTGAGAATTAAAAGAAAAAAAAATGTTGGCACTTTGCAAATATAAATTACTTCTATTAAATTGTCCTCAGAAGAGGGAATTTCCTTGTAGAATTCTAACATATATAGGAGTCCTGGCACTAGCTGTTATGATTGGCTGAGCTTTCCATATATAGAAGTGCTGTATACATCTCCCTACAATATACATCTCCCTCCCTACAGTATACATCTCCCTCCCTACAATATACAGTGCCTTGCGAAAGTATTCGGCCCCCTTGAACTTTTCAACCTTTTGCCACATTTCAGGCTTCAAACATAAAGATATAACATTTTAATTTTTTGTGAAGAATCACCAACAAGTGGGACACAATTGTGAAGTGGAACGAAATCTATTGGATTTTTGAAACTTTTTTAACTAATAAAAAAATGAAAAGTGAGACGTGTAAAATGATTCGGCCCCCTTGCGTTAATACTTTGTAGAGCCACCTTTTGCTGCGATTACAGCTGCAAGTCGCTTGGGGTATGTCTCTATCAGTTTTGCACATCGAGAGACTGAAATTCTTGCCCATTCTTCCTTGCAAAACAGCTGGAGCTCAGTGAGGTTGGATGGAGAGCGTTTGTGAACAGCAGTTTTCAGCTCTTTCCACAGATTCTCGATTGGATTCAGGTCTGGACTTTGACTTGGCCATTCTAACACCTGGATACGTTTATTTGTGAACCATTCCTTTGTAGATTTTGCTGTATGTTTGGGATCATTGTCTTGTTGGAAGATAAATCTCCGTCCCAGTTTCAGGTCTTTTGCTGACTCCAACAGGTTTTTATCCAGAATGGTCCTGTATTTGGCTGCATCCATCTTCCCCTCAATTTTAACCATCTTCCCTGTCCCTGCTGAAGAAAAGCAGGCCCAAACCATGATGCTGCCACCACCATGTGTGACAGTGGGGATGGTGTGTTGAGGGTGATGAGCTGTGTTGCTTTTACGCCAAACATATCGTTTTGCATTGTGGGCAAAAAGTGTGATTTTGGTTTCATCTGACCAGAGCACCTTCTTCCACATGTTTGGTGTGTCTCCCAGGTGGCTTGTGGCAAACTTTAAATGAGACTTTTTATGGATATCTTTGAGAAATGGCTTTCTTCTGGTCACTCTTCCATAAAGGGCAGATTTGTGCAGTGTACGACTGATTGTTGTCCTATGGACAGACTCTCCCACCTCAGCTGTAGTTCTCTGCAGTTCATCCAGAGTGATCATGGGCCTCTTGGCTGCATCTCTGATCAGTCTTCTCCTTGTCTGAGCTGAAAGTTTAGAGGGACGGCCAGGTCTTGGTAGATTTGCAGTGGTCTGATACTCCTTCCATTTCAAAATGATCGCTTGCACAGTGCTCCTTGGGATGTTTAAAGCTTGGGAAATCTTTTTGTATCCAAATCCGGCTTTAAACTTCTCCACAACAGTATTACGGACCTGCCTGGTGTGTTCCTTGGTCTTCATGATGCTCTCTGCGCTTTCAACAGAACCCTGAGACTATCACAGAGCAGGTGCATTTATACAGAGACTTGATTACACACAGGTGGATTCTATTTATCACCATCAGTCATTTAGGACAACATTGGATCATTCAGAGATCCTCGCTGAACTTCTGGAGTGAGTTTGCTGCACTGAAAGTAAAGGGGCCGAATAATTTTGCACGCACCACTTTTCAGTTTTTTATTTGCTAAAAAAGTTTCAAAAATCCAATAGATTTCGTTCCACTTCACAATTGTGTACCACTTGTTGGTGATTCTTCACAAAAAAAAAAAAAATTTTATATCTTTATGTTTGAAGCCTGAAATGTGGCAAAAGTTTGAAAAGTTCAAGGGGGCCGAATACTTTCGCAAGGCACTGTACATCTCCCTACAATATACATCTCCCTCCCTACAATGGGTTCCTCATCCAGTCCTATTAATGCTTCGTCAGTCTTGAACTTATCATGGTGGGAGCAGATCACCACCGGTGGTGACTAGTCACTTCCTCTTCAAACTGGAGCAAAGTTCTTCCCACATTCAGTATCTGTTCCTCTGTCCTCTGATATCAGTCAGTTAGTAGAATTGCTATAGAAGGTAATTCCACTCTTCTACTACATGAGAGGGCAGCAGGCTGTCCAGGTCTGGTGTAATCCCTGTGTGGATTTGTGGTGTTTTCTTACATATTTTAGAGGATTGATCCTAATCCTGTCACTTTCCTCCTTTCATTTCCCCTACCTTCCCCTTCTTTTCTGTATTCCCTTCCCTCCCACTTTGCATGTCTCTTCACCTCCCACCTCTTCCTCTCATCTCTTCTTCTCTTCACTTCTTTTCTTTCTCCTCTCTCCTTTTATTATATTCATCTTCCCTTCGCTTATTTCACCTCTCATGTACAGTAGGTGTCTCTTTCCTTCCTTTCTTCCTCCCTTCTTTCTCCTAGTCTATTCCATTCCCTTCTTTTTCCTTTCCTCTCCTGTTCTCTCATCGTCTCTTCATATCCACTTTCATTCTTTGTGTCCTTCTTCTATTTTCTTCCCACCGCTCCTCTCATCTCTCAGTCCTCTCCCTTTCTTCTCTTCCTTTCCCTTCTCGCCTTTTCTTTCTTCTCCTCTCCTGTTCCTCTTCCTTTTTTCTTCTCCTCTTCTTTTTCCTCTTCTTCCACTCCTTTCCTCTTTTCTTCCTCTGTCTTTCTTTTCTTCTCCTCTTGCTCCTTTTCATCTTCCTCTTCCTTTCTTATCTCCATTTCTTTTTATTTACTTTATTCTCCTCTCCTCTTCCTCTCCGCTTCCTTTCCCTTATTCTCCTCTCTTCTTCCTTTTCCTTTTCTTCTACTCCTCTTCATTTCTTTTCCTTTCTTCTTCTATTCCTATCCTTTCGTTTCCTCTCCCTCTTCTTTCTTCTCCTCTCCTCTTCCTTTCTTTTTCTCTTCATTTCCTTCTACTTTCTTCTTCTCTTCTTTTTCTTTTCTCCTAGTCCTAACCTTCCTCTTCCTTTCTTCTCCTCTTCTTCTTTGTTCCTTTCCTTTCTTTTCATCTCTTCTTGCTCTTCATTTCCTTTTTTCTCCTCTTTGTTTCCTTTCTACTACTCTTCCTCTTTCTTTCCCTTCTATTCCTCTTGCTTTCCTTTCTGCTCCTCTTTCTTTCTCCTCCTCCTCTCATCTCCCTTTCCTTTTATTTCCTTTTTTCTCCTCTCCTCTTCCTCTCTTCTTCTTTTCCTTCCTTCTTCTCTTCCTCTTAATTTCCTTTCTTCTTCTCCTCCTCCTCTTCATTTTTCTGTTCCTTTCCTTTCATTTCCTGTTCTCTTTCTTCTTCTCTTCCTTTACTTTCTTCTTCTTTCCTCTTCCTTACTCCTAACCTTCCTATTCCTTTCTTCTCTCCCTCCTTTCCTTTCTTTTCCCCTTTCTCTTCATTTTCCTTTCTTCTCCTCTTCCTTTCTTGTCCTCTTCTTTTTTCCTTAGTTCCTTCTACTGTTCTTCGTCCTTTCATCTCCTCTTCCTTTCTTCCTTTTTTCTCCTCTCCTTTTCCTTTCTTCTCCTCTCCTCTTCCTCCCTTCTTCCTTCCCTTTCTTCCTCTTCATTTCCTTTCTTCTCCTCCTCTTCCTTTCCTTTGTTCTTCTTTTCCTCTTCCTTTCTTCTCTCCCTCTTTTCCTTTCCTCTTTCTTTCCTATCTTCTCCCCTTCCTTTTATTTTGTCTTTCTCTTAATTTCCTTTCTTCTCTTCTTTGGTTCCTTCTTTCTCCTCTTCCTCTTTCTTTCTTCTCCTCTTCCTTTCTTCTCTTCTTTGTTTCCTTCCTTCTCCTCTTCCTCTTTCTTCCTTCTCCTCTTCCTCTTTCTTCCTTCTCCTCTTCCTCTTTCTTTCTTCTCCTCTTCCTTTCCTCTCTTCTTTGTTTCCTTTCTTCTCCTCTTCCTCCTCATTTCCTTTGTTCTCCTATCATTTCTTACCCTCTTCCTCTTCTCTTCCATTTCCTATTCACTTATCATTCATTTCCCTTAAATAATACAATTTTTCACAAATATTAAGATCTTAGTCCAGAATGACATTGGGTCTGTGGTATGTGGCCACCAGTTTAGATGTGAGTAAAATTTCTCTGATGTTAAAACTTGCTTCATTTTTCTACCCCCACACGTAGTGATTTTGCATTTTTTGATTAGTATCATTTTTATATAAAGAGACCGATGAACCAAATAAAAAACACCAATTTAACCGTCAGATCAGGTCTGGTGACCATTATAGGTGGGAGCAGAGTGGGTGGAAGGGACATTGTACAGATTGACACAAGGTGTGGATGAAGCCTTTTCTCCAGTCATTGGTGGACCTCGCCCAGAGGAACCCACAGAACACACACAGACACATCTCGCTGTCTGTTGGTGATTTACAGGATCTATATTTATCAGGAGTCTCGGTCGCAGTTAGTAGATCACACGCCACTTGTAGCGTGTCATTTCCAATGTACACTCCCACCACAACAAAGGCGAGCAACCCGGGACAACTTCTCCACGGACTCTACAAGCTGCTATTTGAGCCGTCGCGGCAATTTGAAATCTTTTCTTATCCGTCGGGCAGTTCAGACCTTTAATCGTCTGAAGCGGCTGAGTTGAGGTCACGAGACATTGCAACCACACGCAACCAAATTAGAAAATGTGCCTTCAAGAAGAAGCCTCAATGACGGGGTCTCTCCCTGCCACATGTTGTGGTCTCGGCAGCCATACATTAAAGCGGAATGCTGGCCCAGAGTATTTTTAGCTTGAAGAAATAAACCTTCGATTTAGACTTGTAGTAAAGATTCTTTTGCTGGGGTGGTGTAATGTGAGGAGACCGGGGAAAGTATAGTTTGAAGGAGGTTCAGCAAACCCACAGCAAATTCTGTAAACTCAACCCCCCCGAACGTAGCACCAAACCCTACTGAACCCCGCTGAAGTCTGTGGGAGGCGAGCTTTGTCGTTTTTCTCTGGACTTGAGGCTTTTTTGAAAGCTAATATGAAAAAAGGGCCATAACTAGCTAGATACTGCCATGGGGGACATGTACCAATGCAAAAAAGAAAAAAATACCATTCGGCAGGGTGAACGTTTTTTCATGTGACTTACCAACAAGGGCCAACTCTGAAACTTCTCCTTACATGTAAAAATCTACATTTTTTGCTACAAAATTACTTAGAATCCCCAAACATTATATATATATGTGGCCCCATAATGTCAGATTGCTCGGGGGCCCCATACTCTCCTTTTGCCCAGGGGGCCCCATGAGTTGTCAGTCCGCCCCTGCATTCCACTATAGGATTGTAACAGACCTGGGACATCTTTGGACACTCCAAAGAGAATAGTAATGTGATGTACATAGTGCCCCCCTCACCCTCCTGTCAGGTCCAGTTCTGAGCCACATGTCTGTCTGAATAATGTGCCCAGGTTTCAGGTGGACTGAAACCCGGACACATGATTCGAAACCCGGACTGTCCGGATGAATCCCGGACAGGTGGCAACCCTACCTGACAGCGACACAGCAGCTCCTTCAAGGGTGGGCACTACAATAAATGATAATAATAATTGTACTTATATACGATCCCATTATATTCCCATAGTGCAAAGAATCCTTTCAGCAGCTCACTACACACAAATATACAAACTTCATGAGATTTGCTCGTCACTTCTTAGGAGAGAAGAGACTCCAGCGGTGGAGCCAGGAATGGGCACATCAGGGGGAGGTAAAATAGGGGTTTTTTGTTTTTTTTTTGCTATTTAAATTTGCAGTCTGAACTTTTGCTAAGAAACGTGGGAGCTCCAGGCCTGAATTGGCTATACTATAAATGAGCAAAGAAAGTAGTCGTAACAATTGTATTTAATTTGACCTTTCCGTCAAGGGCAGTCTAACAATATCAAAGAATTTCCGAGAGTTTGGTGGGGGGGGGTAAATGTACTTTGTACAATGGCCTGCGACTCAATATACAGCACACACTTCTATTGATTGGCTCTGTTATACAGGTAGTCATTTATCGCCATCTAGTGGACAAAAGATAATTGACATCCACTGCAGAACAGCTGCATCCAGAGTCTTGCAGATATAAGGAATGTGATCTTCTCATGTAGGGATGATGCAGGGGCGTACTGACAACTCATGGGGCCCCCCGTCAGAGCTTTTTCCCGATGAGAATTCCCATCGCGTGTACGGGGCATAAGGGGAAGTGTGGAGGTCAAATTTAACCGCTTCAGCCCCGGGAAGATTTTACCCCCCTTCCTGACCAGAGCGCGTTTTGCGATTCGGCACTGCGTCGCTTTAACTGACAATTGCGCGGTCGTGCGACGTGGCTCCCAATCAAAATTGGCGTCTTTTTTTCCCCCCCATAAATAGAGCTTTCTTTTGGTGGTATTTGATCACCACTGCGGTTTTTATTTTTTGCGCTATAAACAAAAAAAAAAAAAATAGGAGCAACAATTTTGAAAAAAAAGCAATATTTTTTACTTTTTACTATAATAAATATCCCCCAAAAATATATACATTTTTTTTTTCAGTTTAGACCGATGTGTATTCTTCTACACATTTTTGGGTAAAAATTGCAATAAGCGTATATTTATTGGTTTGCGCAAAAGTTATAGCGTCTACAAAATAGGGGATAGTTTTATGGCATTTTTATTATCAATTTTTTTTTTTATTTGCAATGGCGGGCGATCTGCGATTTTTATCATGACTGCGACATTATGGCGGACACATCTAATACTTTTGACACTATTTTGGGACCAATGGCATTTATACAGCGATCAGTGCTATAAAAATGCAGGGATTACTGTGTAAATTACACTGGCAAGGAAGGGGTTAAACACTAGGGGGCGATCAAGGGGGTAAGTGTGTCCTAGGGAATGATTCTAACTGTGTGTGTGGGGGGTTGGGCTACAACTCACATGACAGTGATCAGTGCTTCCGATAACAGGGAACAGTAGATCTTTGTCATGTCACTAGGCAGAATGTGGAAATGCCTTGTTTACATAGGCACCTCCCCGTTCTTCCGCTCCATGACACGATCGCGGGCCCCTGGCGGACATAGAGTCCACGGGACCCGCGGTCAAGGAGCAAGCGGCGCGCAAGTGTCTTAAAGAGGACGTACCTGTATGCCTTTTTGTCCACCCGTTCCATTCTGCAGACGTATATTGGCTCGCCGCGGTCGGGAAGGGGTAAAGGACATGTGCACACCCCCTAGCCACTGCCTCTCTGTGTTTGAGCTTTGGAGTGCATACCCTAATGCAATTGGCTGCACACACCTATATGTACCATGCACTTGTATGAGAAAGTCTCCTGTTCTCTTTGTATTGCTCCCTTTGTATGAAATCCCCGGTGTTCCTGCCAATCCCTCTGCTTTCCTATCAAAAACTGACCACACTAAGCAGGAGCGCCAACCGTGGTCAGTTCTCTAGCTATGCTGGGAACTCAGCCTGCTCTCCTCCAATGATCAGACTTGTGCTGACACGCCCCCTGCTGCACAGATATTCAGAGTAGCTCAGTGTACTGCTGCTTCTCCTCCCCCAGCTCTTATGCAGCCGAGGACAGAGGGAATGTGATCACTTATAAAAAGGGGTGTTTGTTTTTTTTTTGTTTTTTTTATATATATCTATACACAAATATTTCGCCTTTCTTTTCTATTTTAAACTGAATGGGTTGTTTTACAAGGTGATCGTTTACAATGACTTTAACTTAAATTTGCCTTTCCCATTGAATTTAATACATTCCACCAAAATAGCAAATTTCTTCAAAATTTTCAAATTTTTACAAACTTTTATGCAAAGCAAAAATTTAATTTTTCTTTTTTTTTAAGATTATTTTTTTTTAAGATTTTTTTTTTAAGATTTTTTTTTAAGATTTTTATTTTTAAGATTTTTTTTTTTTTCTGGTGAAATGCCCAAATGGTTCCCAAGGAGAACAGAAGCTCCTTTCAACAATTTTGGTTCTGTTCTTGTGCTGAAAAACATCCCCTCATTTAGCCCCATTTTACTTAAGAAAAAAAAAAAAAACATAAAATGAAAAAAAAGTTAAATAAATGATTATAGTGTCAGTACACAGATAAAGATCAAATACCCCCCCCCCCCCCCCCCCCACCAAAAAAAAAGGAAAAAATACAAATACAAAGAAATAAACTAAACTACCCTGACAACAACCTTCTGAAAAGAAAAAAAAAAATGTTTTTTTCACGTAAATTTCATCTGAGCAGCTCAGTGAGTGCAACTAAAATGTTTCTAATAATCAAAATGTTGCTAAAAGGTGAAAATGGCAATTTTGCAGCATTTTTGTGCTTTTCAGCACTGTGCTACTTTAGCTGGCGATTGCTCGGTCATGCAACACTGTACTCAAATTAAATTAATATCATTTTTTTTTTTTCACACAAATAGAGCTTTCTTTTTTGTGTTATTTGATCACCACTGGGGTTTTATTTTTTATTAATGAAAAAAAAAACAGAAAATGCAAAAAAAAAAAAAAAAAACTATATTTTCTACTTTTTGTTATAAAACATAACTAATAAACATATATAAAAAAAAAAACAAATTTTTTTCTTAAATTTAGGGCAAAATGTATTCTACTACATGTCCCAATAGGTGTATATTGATTGGCTAACTATGCGAAATACAGTATATACAGTGCCTTGAAAAAGTATTCATACCCCTTGAAATTCCCCACATTTTGTCATGTTACAACCAAAAACATAAATGTATTTTATTGGGATTCTATGTGATAGACCAACACAAAGTGGCACATAATTGTGAAGTGGAAGAAAAATGAAAAATGCTTTCCAAAAATGTTTACAAATAAATATGTGAAAAGTGTGGGGGGAGGGGCATTTGTATTCAGCCCCCTTTACTCTGATACCCCCAACTAAAATCTAGTGGAACCAATCGCCTTTAGAAGTCACCTAATTAGTAGAGTCCACCTGTGTGTAATTTAATCTCAGTATAAATACAGCTGTTCTGTGAAGCCCTCAGAGGTTTGTTGGAGAACCTTAGTGAACACACAGCATCTTGAAGGCCAAGGAACACACCAGACAGGTCAGGGATGAAGTTGTGGAGAAGTATAAAGCAGGGTTCGGTCATAAAAAAAATCTCCCAAGCTTTGACCATCTCACGGAGCTCTGTTCAATCCATCATCGGAAAATGGAAAGAGTATGGCACAACTGCAAACCTACCAAGACATGGCCGTCCACCTAAACTGACCGGGCCGGGCAAGGAGAGCATTCATCAGAGAAGAGCCAAGAGGTCCATGGTAACTCTGGAGGAGCTGCAGAGATCCACAGCTCAGGGGGGAGAATCTGTCCACAGGACAACTATTAGTCGTCTCTCCACAAATCTGCCCTTTATGGAAGAGTGACAAGAAGAAAGACATTGGAGAAAGAAAGTCATAAGAAGTCCTGTTTGTAGTTTGTGAGAAGCCATGTGGGGGAGGGGGCAGCAAACATGTGGAAGAAGGTGATCTGGTCAGATGAGACCAAAATGGAGCTTTTTGGCCTAAAAGCAAAACGCTTTGTGTGGGGAAAACTAACACTGCCCATCCCCCGAACACACCATCCCCACCGTGAAGCATGGTGGTGGCAGCATCATGTGGTGGGGATGATTTTCTTCAGCAGGGACAGGGAAGCTGGTCAGAGTTGATGGGAAGATGGATGGAGACAAATACAGGACAATCTTAGAAGAAAACCTGTTAGAGTCTACAAAAGACTTGAGACCGGGGCGGAGGTTCACCTTCCAGCAGGACAACGACCCGAAACATCCAGCCAGAGCTACAATGGAATGGTTTACATCAAAGCATATTCATGTGTTAGAATGGCCCAGTCACAGTCCAGACCTAAATCTCATTGAGAATCTGTGGCAAGACTTGAAAATTGCTGTTCACAGACGCTCTCCATCCAATCTGACAGAGCTTGAGATATTTTACAAAGAAGAAGAATGGGCAGAAATGTCCTCTCTAGATGTGCAAAGCTGGTAGAGACACCCCCAAAAAGACTTGTAGAGAAAGGGGTTTCTACTCCAAAAGGCGCCATACAAATGCTCCCCCCCCCCCCCCACTTTTCACATATTTATTTGTATCATTTATAATTTTCCTTCCACTTCACAATTATGTGACACTTTGTGTTGGTCTGTTACATAAAATCCCAATAAAATACAATTACGTTTTTGGTTGTAAAATTACAAAATTTGGAACATTTCAAGGGGTGTGAATACTTTTTCAAGGCACTGTATACTGGAATGTATACAGCTATAGGCACTTCACTAGTAATGGCGTTGATTAGTGACTTATAGTGGGACTGTGATAGTGTGGCAGGAAATCTGGCACTAACTGACACTGACCTCAATGGTGACACTAATACAGTGATCAGTGATAATACTGTACACTGACACTGTACTATTGACACTGGCTGGGAAGGGGTTAACATCAAGGAAAAATCTGAGGGTTAACTATATGCCTATCAAGTGGAATGTATGGAATGTGTACAGCTTTTACTAAGAGATTTGGCTGTTTTTGGGGAGAAGAAATAGCCAGACTGCCGCTCTGGGTACAGAGCACTGTGTAGCTTATAAAAACAGGGCTCTGTGCTGTGATTGGACACAGCCAATCAGGAGGTCTCAGCCATAAATCATTGGTTGGGAATTACTGGTAAAATCCTGCTGTGTCCACCTGTAGCGCAGGTCTGCAGCACACCCAGGGCCAGTCTTACCATTGGGCTTGACTGGGCTCAAGCCCATGGGCCCTGCCCAATAGGGGGCCCCGCAGGCCCCACCGAGAAACATAACTCGGCTCGGCTCCACTCACAGTCACGCCCAGTCCCGCCCTATGATGGACATAACACAGTCTCGGCTCCGCTCGGGACTGCAAGAGGACCCCAGAGCTGCTGAGAGGACCCGAGAGCCGCTGAGAGGACCCGAGAGCCACAGAGAGGACAAGAGAGCCACCGAGAGGACCCGAGAGCCGCCGAGAGTACCCGAGAGCTGCTGAGAGGACTCGAGAACCGCTGAGAGGACCCGAGACCTGCTGAGAGGACCCGAGAGCCACTGAGAGGACCCAAGAGCTGCTGAGAGGACTCGAGAGCCGCTGAGAGGACCCGAGAGCCACTGAGAGGACCCGAGAGCCACTGAGAGGACCCGAGAGCCACTGAGAGGACCCGAGAGCTGCTGAGAGGACCCGAGAGCCGCTGAGAGGACCCGAGAGCCACTGAGAGGACCCGAGAGCTGCTGAGAGGACCCGAGAGCTGCTGAGAGGACCCAAGAGCCACCGAGAGGACCCAAGAGCCACCGAGAGGACTCGAGAGCTGCTGAGAGGACCAGAGAGCTGCTGAGAGGACCGAGAGCCGCTAAGAGGACCCGAGAGCTGCTGAGAGGACCGAGAGCCGCTAAGAGGACCCTAGAGCTGCTGAGAGGACCCAAGAGCTGCTGAGAGGACATGAGAGCCACCGAGAGGACCCGAGAGCTGCTGAGAGGACCCGCAAGCCGCCGAGAGGAACCAAGAGCCGCTGAGAGCACCCTGAGAGCTGCTGTCAGGACCTGAGAGCCGCCAAGACACACAGGACTCTCGGCGGTACCATTTTTAAACTTCAAGACTGCAATGACAAGGCTGCAAATGACACTGGGGCAAGGCTGCAGATGGATGGGCAAGGCTGCAGATGGACACTGACAAGGCTGCATTGATGGGCATTTAAATGTAATTTATTTTTTCCCCTTAAACTTCCCTCCTAAACATGGGGTGCGTGTTATACACCGGCGCGTGTTATACACCGATACATACGGTAATGTACAGAAGGTAGGGCCCGAAAGTGACTCAAGCCCAGGGGTCCCCATCACCCTAAGTCCTGCCCTGAGCGCACCCCAAGCACAGAAGCAGTCTTGCAAGCAGTTCTTATGCTGCTTAGCCTGCAGCTGCCACCCTGTCGGGGAGGCAAGTGGTTAAAGCCTAATTTAGCCCTCCGTATTCATTACTGTAATGCAGTCAGGTTCTAAATACAGCAATAAATACACTGCTCTTTTATTTTTTATTTTTTTATTGCCAAGTGCTGCAGTCAGAGTTAAAATACTCCCTGCTGGCAGCACCCTAAAGAGTCAGACCACTCCTTTCACACACAAGCCGGGGCCCGGGGTTCCAAGCATTCTGACACGCCCCCTCCACACTGATCCAATCCAGCAAAGGTTATTCAAACAAAAACAAAAAAATAAGCCTATTTATTACTCAATATGCAACGTGACTACATTCCAGTAATACAGACGGCTCAACTTGACTTCAAATGGTAAGTAGCCCACCTGCATCCCATGGAAGTCTAGAAAAGATGAGTCTGAATTTCAATTGTTCATAATTTTAGAATATAAAACAGCCAACATGTTTCAAGAGCCAAAATATTCCTCCTCCATTAGGGCCCAAATGAAGAAAACTGGAACATACAATAACTTCCCATTATCATAATTGAAGCCCTAATGAAGGAGAGGAGTATTATGTACTTGGCTGGAGGTCGGAATAACAAGAGGGCTTCCCTTGAGTTTCTGGTCCAGACACCCCTGGAGGGGGTGGGAAGACACGGTGTGGCATAGACACCAGGAGTCTAGCCCAGTCCCTCTTCTGGAGGCAGCCTTGGCTGTAAGGTACTCATTCAAACTGTCAGGAAGGTAGCTGGCCAGGACACTGGAACACACAACAAGCTAAAAGTGGGCTCTGGACAGATGGTGGTTGGTAGACGAGGAGTCAGACAACAGCCAGGATAGTAGATAGTGTCGAGATCAAAAGGAAAAAGTCGAAGACACACCAGAAAGTCAGCAGAGATAAGCCATAGTCATGGTTTAGCCGAGATCAAACCAGGAATCTGCAGAGATAAGCCATGGTCAGGAATCAGGGCTGTCTTTAAGGCAGGGCAAAAGGGGCAGCTGCCCTGGGCCCTGTCATTGTTGTGGGGCCCAAAGCGGCAGCCTCATACTTGCCAACTATGACAGTTTAAATTCCCTCATCCCTTGAGGTTTTAGTCCCATGTTGTGTCCTGATATCTCAGTGTGAAGTTCAGCTACTAATGCTGCCCACCTCTGCCCTATTGTTGTGTACAGATGACTCACCTGCAGACCCTGTGTTTACATGTAAATATCAACGGCATTCATATGTAAATAGTGGAGGACTGGCAGCATTCTATGTAAACAGAGGCAGTATTCATATGTATATCATACCCCCTGAGGTCATATCCACCATCACCTATACTGAATGCTGCCCACTGGGGAAATGCTTGAAAGTCCTGCCTACAACTGTGGTCATTAAGCCTACCATCAGCCTGTTCTGCAAAGGTAAGCAAATTAGTGGGGGAGAGGGTAGTGTGGGGTGTGCAGCGGTAGGCAGAGAAGAAATTACAATTTGGGGTGCACAGGTGAGCAAGGAGGGGATGCATAGAGGTAAGGAAGGTGGGTGCAAAGATGAGCAGAGGTGGCAGGTAGAGTTAAAGGGGAGGGGGATTTGAGTGGAGAGGGTGAGGGAGGTTTGGGGTGCAGAGGATAGCGTGGGTTTTAGGATGCAAAGGTGTACTGACAGGGTAAAGACGTAGGTCACGTGTAGGGCAGCCCATTCATTTCAACGGGCTGCTCTATGCGCTACAAATTATTGGTCAGTGTAAACACCTATTACATTAGTGGTCAGTGTAAACACCTATTACATTAGTGGTCAGTGTAAACACCTATTACATTAGTGGTCAGTGTAAACACCTATTACATTAGTGGTCAGTGTAAACCCCTATTACATTGGTGACCAGTGTTGAAACTCCTCTTTAGATTGATAGTCGGTAAAAAAAAATCATCATTGCCATTGATTACACCCTCCCCCCAGCACTGCCACTGATGTCAGGAGTCCAAGAATCCCTAGGAGTTTTCTATCTATTAATGGGTCCCCTCACCTCCCGAGTCCATGGTGTGCAGGCAGTGAGGAGGTGATTCGCTGTAACCTCTAGGAACCAAACAGTAATGATGTGAAGTAACCTCTAGCAACTAATCAGTGAGCCGAAATGTTTGCTGTAACCTATAGCAACCAGTCAGTAAGTGGTAATGATACACTGTAACCTCTGGCAACCAATCGCAGTCGCTGTCTGATCTGATTCAGTAAACTGATTTTGAGTCTAGCTGCTATTTATTGTATGTCTCAGGTGGAGAGCAAAACTGCAAGGGGGCCCCAAGAATTTTTTTGCCCAGGGTCCAATCAGTATTAAAGACGGCCCTGTCAGGAATTAGCCAAGGTCAAACAGGAATCAGCAGAGACAAGCAATGGTCAGGAACCATCCAAGGCCAAACTGAGAATTAACAGAGACAAGCTGTGGTCAGGAACTACCCAAGGCCAAACTAGGACTCAGCAGAGACAAGTCATGGTCAGGAACTAGCCAAAGCCAAAACAGGAACCAGCAGAGACAAGCCGGGGTCAGGAACTAGCCGAAGCCAAACTGGGATTTGGGAGAGACAAGCTGTGGTCAGGAACCAGCCGAGGCCAAACCTGGAATCAGCAGAGACAAGCTGGGGTCAGGAACTAGCCAAGGCAAAAACAGGAATCAGCAGAGACAAGCTGGGGTCAGGAACTAGCCAAGGCAAAAACAGGAATCAGCAGAGACAAGCCATAGTCAGGGACTAGCCAAAGTCTAACCAGGCATCAGTAAAGAAAAGCTGTGATCAGAAGCTTGCCAAGGTTAAGCCAGTAATCAGTTGAAACAAGCCGGGGATAGGAATAGTGATGGACGAACTTCCGACGGGAAGTTTCATGAACGCGAACCGCGAACGCAGCCAAAAGTTCGGTGGACCCCATTGACTTTAATGGCAGGCGAACCTTAAAAACCTCCAGGTCATATTTTCAGCCACAAAATACTTACTAGCTGTGCACACATAGTCCCACAACATGGACACTGACATAACAAAAGTATTAAGTGAATCTGGGATCGACAACGACAAGCATTCTTTTTTTATCTGTGAAATTTTGACAATTCAGGAGCGCATGAAGGCCATGGAGGAGAGGCAAGGTCAGGCCAGGCTATGAAGGGGGTGCAGGAGATGATCAGTGCCACAGTCAGGGTAGCGCAGTCCTGTGCCAGTGTCCCAGTGTGCCAATCTATGCTTGAGCCCCTCCCTCTGCCCGGCCCTTACCCCCACCTATGCAGGACTCCACTGCGGTGGTCCGGAGGTGCCAGTCCAGTGCTGATCCTCAGCCATGGTGCTGGCACTGCCTGCTGATTGGCTTCTCCGCTGCTATCTCCCTCACTGACACCAGCACTGAGATAGAACACTGACACCAGCACTGTGATAGAGACTGATCACTGACACCAGCACCGAGATAGAGAGCACTGACACCAGCACCATGATAGAGAGCACTGACACCAGCACCGAGATAGAGAGCACTGACACCAGCACCGAGATAGAAAGCACTGACACCAGCACCGAGATAGAGAGCACTGACACCAGCACAGTGATAGAGAGCACTGACACCAGCACAGAGATAGAGAGCACTGACACCAGCACTGTGATAGAGAGCACTGACACCAGCACCGAGATAGAGAGCACTGACACCAGCACTGAGATAGAGAGCACTGAGACCAGCACCATGATAGAGAGCACTGAGACCAGCACCGAGATAGAGAGCACTGACACCAGCACCGAGATAGAGAGCACTGACACCAGCACCGAGATAGAGAGCACTGACACCACACCAGCACCGAGATAGAGAGCACTGACACCAGCACCGAGATAGAGAGCACTGACACCAGCACTGAGATAGAGAGCACTGACACCACACCAGCACCGAGATAGATAGAGAGCACCGACACCTGTACATCTATACCAGTCCTTAAAAGGACCTTTGTGGACCTATTAGCTAGTGATTTGCAGACTATCCCTCAGTCTCTACACTGATAAAAGACAGCTGCAGAATTCGGTCAGCGCTCAGCAGCACAGCAGTCAGCAGTGCACCATAATATACTTGAAAGAAAGTATATTCTAAGTGTATTACAACCCTATATACTGTACACCTATACCAGTCCTTAAAATGACCTTTGTGGACCTAATAGTAATAGCTAGTGATTAAAATGACTGTCCCTGCTCCACACAGCATCCTGTCCCTACACTGACAAAAGACAGAATGTAAAATGGCCGCCAGATCAGATCTATTTATAAGGTGGGGGAATGTCCAATTGTCCATGTGCTGAAATGTCTCAATTGGCTGTCCTGTACCCCATGATGGATGTGTCATCATGGGTCAAAGTTCTTCACAATGTAAACGCATATGTCTGCTGCGCAAACAGCACCAGAAGTCCGCCGGTTTGGCGAATCGCGAACGAGCAAAATTTGCCGCGAACCGACCTCCGGGCGAACTGCAAGGCCATCTCTAGATAGGAACTAACTAAGGTCATACTAGGAATCAGCAGAGGAAAGCTGTGTTGTAAGGGATACCAAATGCAGGTATCCAGCAAGGATGACCAGATCGGAACAAATCAGGAATCAGGCTGAATGAGGTTAAATTAATTTTATTTAAACAAATAATGCATTTCCAACACCAGAAAACCATAAACAATGTAAAAATAAAAAATAAATATAACAGTACAGAAACCTAAATGATAACCTATGTACAAGTTGAGGGAGCACACATAAGCAGGGCAAAGTCAGGACTGGGGCAGGAAACAAGGGGAGCAGGGAGCAATGTACTGGAAGCAAGGAGCAGGGTACAGGGAGCTGGTCACAGGACCAGGTCTCAGGATTAGGTACAGGAGCTGGTACAAGAGTTAGGATCAGGCACAGGAGAAGGTACAGGACCCAGGATCAGGCAAGGACACGGCTCTAAGTTATGGGTGGGATTAAATACCTCCCAGCAGCCCACATCAGGTGCAGCCTATTTCCTCAGATAGCCTGGCTGCTGGGAGGCACCCACTGGTGGCCACTGGAACTGCGCCCTTTGACTCCTGGAACAACAGTGCCACCAGCAGATGACCCAGATAAAGACACATGGCACATGGTCAGGAACTAGCCGAGATCAAACCGGAAATCAGCAGACAAGATGTGGTCTGGGACTAGCTGAGGTCAAACATGAATCAACAGAGACAAGCTGTGGTCAGGTTCATGTCACGGGGTAGCAGTTAAAAAAAAAAAAAATCAAGCTAATTTTGTAGATTAGCTCCGTCCCCTAAATAGACCTACTTACGCCAAGATTGGAAATAGGTGCACATGCCTATCCACCTGTATGTGGATAGGACCATGCTGCATGCCCACGTGAAATAGCGGGTCCTTGTGAATTAGTGTGCTCTTGTAAATTAGCTCAGATGTGAATGTGCATGAACTTGCAACTGACTGGCAATGACCCTTGTTCTGTGCATTGGCATTAACGCACATCTTCTTCTGAATCCATCTTGAGAAAGTGTTTTGGTCCTCAAAACATGTTGGCGGTTTTATGTGATTGGATTATGAATTAAAAGTATCTTGGACTCTCTCATTTTTTAGTTTGGCGCTCCTTTCTATACTTCATCGCCGGAAGCCATATTGTATGCGAGCTGCTTCTTCAGAGCCAGTGGCCTTGTCTGAAAGTTTCCCTCTGTTTCATTGTATCAATGCTTCTTTAATATGGCTTTCTGAACATTTGCATCCCGTGGCACCGCTGAGCCGTACCCCTGAAATATGGTGAAGCCAGCCACCACAGACAGAAAAGCCTGCTGAAGCTTGCATTACGTACAACACGATTACCGCTTAAAACTTAAAACAAGCACAAGTAACTTTTTCTTTGGAATTTTGCAGTTTTCCAACTTAATTATAAAAACGAAGAAACATTTTGTTATCGTTGACTTTTTTCTTTATAAAAATGATTTCAAAGTGTCTTTGTGGTTTCCTGGTGGAGTGGCACATCTGAATGCCGTGTGATGTCTCACAAATACCATTCAAACTTTCTTCATGCTTTTCAAAATGCCTCTGAGACTCCCCAGTCTGGTTATGACTATTGGATTGAGAGAGTAATCAGCTCGCTATTTTAATTAGGAGAATATTTTCCCTGGAGGAGCCCCCAGAACTCAACACTCTCTTGTTGATGCTTTGTTCCCCCATGTTATTGAGTTGGTCTTTGCACGTGCTAAAAAAACACAGAGTTTGCACCTTTTGGTACAAACCAAAGCGGGAGGAGAAGGTTTTTGGGGTGATTTTAGGACACTGCTGTAAAAAATAGACATGACTTATCTAAATGAGTATTGTCCAGTTTGGTTTGGTCATTTTGGGTACATTCACACGACCATATGAAAATTCAAAAAGTATTCAGAGGTCGGCCGTAAAATGTTGTTTTGTACGCTCTAGGCACATACAGTTTAAGTGAAGTTTACTTGCATATAGCATTAATGGGCCTACTGCTAAGACGTAGATGACTTCTCAAGAAGACACCTAGTGTCCTCCATTGCTAGGATGCAGGCAGCTCCTCGAGGAAGATGGTTAGAGTCCTCCATTGCTAGAATGTAGGAGGCTATTGCCACCATTGCTCCACTGCTAGGATGTAGGAGGCTATTGCCACCATTTCTCCATTGCTAGGATGTAGGAGGCTATTGCCACCATTGCTCCATTGGTAGGATGTAGGAGGCTATTGCCACCATTGCTCCATTGGTAGGATGTAGGAGGCTATTGCCACCATTGCTCCATTGGTAGGATGTAGGAGGCTATTGCCACCATTGCTCCATTGGTAGGATGTAGGAGGCTATTGCGACCAAGCATTCGCTGTTAATAGGCAGCCTCTGAAGGAAGTCAACTAGCATCCACCATTGTTAGGACACAGGTGGCTGCTCAAGGAAGCCACCTAGCATCATCCATTGCTAGGATGCAGGCAGCCTCTCAAAGAAGTCAACTAGCATCGTCTATTGTTAGTATTCAGGCAGCCTCTCAAATAAGTCAACTAGCATCCTCAATTGTTAGGACACAGGTGGCTGCTCAAGATGTTGATAACCCTATAAATGAAGCTGCTTAGCATGACATAGGTGGCCTTTCAAGAAAGCTGCCTAGCAGAATTTTGTTGTTATGATGTTGGCAGTTCTTGTATTCCAATAAAGGACATTTGTGCTGTAGGCACGCTTACAGGCATAAAGCGTAAAATACGGTCCATACATAGAATTAGAGACAGATTTTATTTAATGGATCTGAATAAAGGTTAAAGGACTTCTGGTTTGCTTGAAATCTCTAAATAAAATACATTGAAATATTACTGTTGAAATGCATTTATGAATGAAGCATGCAAATAGTGACTGGCTTTATTCACACCGGATCTGCCATCGGCTGAAACTGACGTTCTTCATAATTATTACAAGACTGGACAGTAGCTGTAAAAAATGAACCATCCGGTTCAAAACTGAACAGGTGACAACCTTAGTCAAAGGTCAACTCCAGCCAAAATGGGGGTTTGGGTTAGTTGATTGAGTGAAGACCTAACCTCTTCAGGGTTTTGATTGCCATCTGTGTCTCTGTTGGTGAGATGTCACCTCACTTCCTGTTCTTGTGACCACACAGGAAGTGCGGATATCTCCCCAGTAAGGACATAGACAGCAGTAAAATCCCAGGATCCCTCCCCACTCTTTAATAAGGGGGTTGGGCTTTTAATGCAAACACCGCTCAAAAATCATTGCATTTGGTGGGCATCCCCCCACCCCCCCATCAGAAAATTCTGAGAGACAGTCCCGGAACTCTATACCAAAACTATGAGTTATACGGTCCCCAACCTCCCTCACCCTCACCCAATCTTTTACTTTCCATATTACCAGGTTCCATTAAATGTGCCAGACCAGACAGCCCATGACATTTCCTAACTGCTGCCTGTACTGTGATTCCCCACCACTTGCACTCCTCAGAACCACCTACAGTGGGTAATGAATCTAGACGTCATCTCCAGTATGGAACTATGCCAGGCTCAGGAACAGAAGACACAGAGCTCTTCCACTGGGATTTGGGCCACTTGGACTAATAAATGGAACTCTCAGGAATTCCATGACATATTATCATATGCCTAACCCTACACTCCCCTAGGGTGGACATAGGTTTGGTGATGTAAAGATCTTCTACCCCCCCCCCTCCATTTCTTTATTCCTCCCCCCCCCCCATATCACACCTACTGAGACCAACTTCCCCCCCACCTTTTTAAATCTTCTTTCCCCCATGAACCCAACCTTACCCAGGTACTGCACACAAGACCATTACAAGAACATGGGCACTAAAAACCCCAAACTAATTGTATCTCTAAGTCACTATATGTAAATTTTATTATCCTCCCATCCGATTTTGGAGTATAGGTTCGTTCCCACCTTATGATGCACCTAGTGAGATACAAGCACTTAGACACTATGACATGTCCATACAGGTCTTATTGGGAACCAATAACTCATGCTAAATGTTCTAGACTGCAACACATGTAAGGAAGTGTTGGGAGGAGTTTCTGCCAATAGGTGGCTCCCTTCTATAGTATATATAGCAGATTTTCATACAAATTAGTGGAGTTAGGTCATGGAGATAGTAAGAAGGCGAAGAATTTGGGTCTGGCCGATGGGACTTGGTGGGGTACTCATGGAAGCCATGTAGTCTTCAAAGCAAGTAGCGCTGCCCAGCTGGGGAATGTCTAGACGTCCTGGTTCTCTTAGTTGGGCTTAGCACTTAGAACCTAGCATATAATGAAGTTTTGGAAGAATTTGTGAAGTTTGGGCATAGAGTTAGTAGGTAGAAGAAGGAGAATTTGGGTCTGGCCCCATGGGACTTGGTGGGGTACTCCTGGAAGCCATGTAGCCTTCAAAGCAAGTGGCGTTGCCCAGCTGGGGAATGTCTAGAGGTCCTGGTTCTCTTAGTTGGGTTTAGCACTTAGAACCTAGCATATAATGAAGTTTTGGAAGAATTAGTGAAGTTTGGGCAAAGAGTTAGTAGGAAGAAGAAGGAGAATTTGGGTCTGACCCCATGGGACTTGGTGAGGTACTCCTGGAAGCCATGTAGCCTTCAAAGCAAGTGGCGTTGCCCAGCTGGGGAATGTCTAGAGGTCCTGGTTCTCTTAGTTGGGTTTAGCACTTAGAACCTAGCATATAATGAAGTTTTGGAAGAATTAGGGAAGTTTGGGCATAGAGTTAGTAGGAAGAAGAAGGAGAATTTGGGTCTGGCCCCATGGGACTTGGTGGGGTACTCCTGGAAGCCATGTAACCTTCAAAGCAAGTGGCGTTGCCCAGCTGGGGAATGTCTAGACGTCCTGGTTCTCTTAGTTGGGCTTAGCACTTAGAACCTAGCATATAGTGAAGTTTTGGAAGAATTAGTGAAGTTTGGCCAAAGAGTTAGTAGGAAGAAGAAGGAGAATTTGGGTCTGGCCGATGGGACTTGGTGGGGTACTCCTGGAAGCCATGTAGCCTTCAAAGCAAGTGGCGTTGCCCAGCTGGGGAATGTCTAGACGCCCTGGTTCTCTTAGCTGGGCTTAGCACTTAGAACCTAGCATATAGTAAAGTTTTGGAAGAATTAGTGAAGTTTGGGCATATAGTTAGTAGGAAGAAGAAGGAGAATTTGGGTCTGGCCCCATGGGACTTGGTAGGGCCCTCCTGAAAGCTATGTAGTCTACAAAGCAAGTGGCTTTGCCCAGCTGTGGAACACTTGGAGGTCCTGGTTCCCTTACTTGGGCTTAGCACTAGGGACAGGAGAAAGGTTGCCTTTTATAGAGGAAAATTCTAACAGCTACCTCTGGAATTTGACAAGAGTGTGTCGTTACATCCATTAAAGTGTTGAAAAGCAAGTTGGACTTGTCTCTTGTTTTTTTTGGGTGGCCTATTCTGAAACGGATTCTTGGCTCAGCAGGGGCAGAAACAGTGTGATGTGGCACGTCAAGGTGCCTATGCATGTTATGGTGGGCTGAATACTTTATTGCTTCCTCAGGGAGCAAGGCCCATTTTAACAAATATTTAGGTGGGAGGCCTTTTTGTGGTACCCAAAGATGCAATGTATTAGCAACGTTATCTTGGTTCTTCCTACACGTTATGTTTATAATGTACCATGTCTTCTCCCTCCCCACCCCCCATTATTTTCTTCATTCTGTATCCCTGACTTGTCCTCTGAAAAATCTTCGATAAACCCAGACTCACTAAAAAAGATCACATTGCATTTTTGTGAGGATGTAGGCAAGCAGGATTTCAAAGCTGGCCACTCCCCTTGCTGCTAAACCCTAAGCTCAACCCAGTAGTCAATAAATAATTATGTGTCTGCAAACCCCCCCCCCCCATTATGATTGACAGGGCGTCTAACACAAGATGAATCGGTCCAGCTGTGCACTAAGAAGACACTTTGTTTGGTCCCCACGGTTGAGATCACACAGCAGGGGGCGCTGCGGCACTGGAAATAGCAGCTCACCTCTCTGTATTATCAGATTTGTATTGTCTTCTGCTGCAATAGACATTTTCATGTGCATCATTATTGCATCTCCTTCATAACTGTATTTTAGTTCGGCGTGTCATAAAATCTTTGTTTACAGATTGCAAGGTGATCATTCGTCATCGAATCATTACAAAGTATAAATCTGAATTGTTTTAAAGCTGAACAGTTGTAGCGGCTCCTCTCCTGGACTGAAACGACTTCCTCTGATTTCACTGCACACTGTGAGCTTCTCACCATGTGCATTAGAAGCTGCAGCAAGTCAAATAAGGCTGTGATTGAAATATAGCAGTGAGGTGATAATTTCTCTAGGGGAAGGCCCGCCAATGCCTTTCACTTGGCACCCCTAAGCACTTATTTATTTGGCACAGCACTATGCACTTTACTCACCCCCCGGATTAGTAGAGTGTAGGTCCTCAGACTTGCTCTGAAAGTCTTGGGATGGGGGAGGCACATGGCTTCATGGTCAGGTTCCCACCCCCTTTTATGGGGTCTCACTTTAGGGGCGCCACACCTATTACTTGGGTGGACCTTGCTTCGGCAGGTCCTCTGAAGAATGGGGTCCGCCTTGTTTTGGCCAGGTGGACCAAAAGCACCCATGTCTCCTTTGGGAAACTTGTACCCCCGGGTATCAGAGCCAGGGTCCATTCTCTTCAAAGAAGGATCATGTGTACACCCTGTGCACATTTATGTGGTTCAGATTTTGGGCGCTTATTATTTTTTTTTATTGAACCTGGTAATGTCTCTGCTGGAGTTGGGGTCCTAGTTGGAGAACTCAATTAGAGTAAAGCTGGCCATAGACATTTTTTTTTTTTTCATTCAGCCGGTGGGTTCCTCTATCCAAATGTGTAAAGGGATGCTAGGAGGAGTTTCTGCCACTAGGTGACACCCTTCCCTAGTATATATAGTGAGGTTTTCTAAGAGTTAGAGGAGTACGGGAATAGGATTAGTAGAAACAAGAAGGGGAATTTGGGTCTAACCTCATGGAACTTGGTGGGGCACTACTGGAAGCCATGTAGTCTTCAAAGCAAGTGGTGTTGCCCGACTGAACAAAAATGCCTTGGGGCCCTGGTTGCTCGTTATGGGGGAAATTGCTGACAGCCAGAACTCTGTACCTCCTGCTGTGGCCGGACACTCAGTCATCTTGTGCCCCACTGTATGCCAGAGGCCTCCCCACAACATTCCCAGCCGTTGACCTTTATATCCTCAAAGGAAGGAAGGTCCACGTGTAAAATTGGTTTTGCTGCACTTGACTGGTGGAATTTAGGCATTCCACATTACACAGTCAATCACATTTAGTGGGCGGCCTGCAGTAGTCACATGTGAAAGCATGTGCAGCACCTCAGCAGCCATCTCCCTTACTCTCTCCCTTACTCTCTCCATCTCTCCTCCACCGGGAATCTAAGTACTCTCAGGACTGCGCTATCTGTAGTCACCCCCTCGCTAGGTACACTTTTCCTGGAACCCTCCAGGGAAGCAGCTCAACACAGGGAACTCTTAGCCTGGCCTAAAAGGCCCTTTGAAATCTGCGATAGCCCCCACCTCCCAAAGGAATAGAAAGACTAAAACCAGCTTTTCCTGGTTGCAGGTTTACTCATCCTCAGCCTCTTGCCCTGTCCAGGACCTCCACATGCTGGTTACATCCACACAGGTGTGGGATGTTTAGCTCTCATACCCCAAGTGCTGTTAGGGCTCCTCCAAACCTGGCTTATGATAGGGCACCGACTCACCCATGATATCACTGCAGGAGGGCTCTACCTAAAAGGGGCCTAGCACCTGTTGACCCTATTTGCTGTAACCAGCCATTAGTGGCAAAGTAGCTAACTGCATCTGCCTACACAGTAATAACGGGAGCAATGCTTTGCAGGCTCCTATGCAAAAAATAATAAATGCACATTTTCTTTCCTGCAAAAATATGTGCAGTTAGCCTCATTTACACAAGTGTTCTGATTTGTACACCCATGTGGAGGGCAGGGCCATCTTTAATATTGATTGGACCCTGGACAAATATTTTCTTGCCCCTCCCCCTGCAATTTTGGTCTCACATCACACAGAACCCCCTTCCCAATACTACCCCCATCATAACACAGGACCCCCCATATTGATCATTACACAGGACCCCTCCCCCATAGTACCCTCGTTATTACACAGGACCCCCTCCCCCATTATTACACAGAATCCCCTTCCCTATACTACCCCCATTATTACACAAGCTCCCCTTCCCAATAGTACCCCCATCATTACACAGGGCCCCCTCCCCTATATTAACCCCATTATTACACAGGGCCCCATCCCCTATATTAACCCCATCATTACACAGGACAACCTCCCCCATACTAACCCCATTATTACACAGGGCCCCTTCCCCTATACTAACCCCATCAGTACACAGGACCCCCTCCCCCATACTACCTCCATCAATACATAGGACCCCCTCCCCCATATTAACCCCATTATTACACAGGACCCCCTCCCCCATACTAACTTCATTATTACACAGGATCCCCTCCCCTATACTACCCCCATCATTACACAGAATCCACTTCCCTATGCTACCACCATCAATACACAAGCTACCCTTCTCAATACTACCCCCATCATTACACAGGACCCCCTCCCCCATATTAGCCCCATTATTACATAGAACCCCTTCCCCTATACTAACCCCATCAGTACACAGGGCCCCCTCCCCTATACTAACCCTATCAGTACACAGGGCCCTTTCCCCTATACTAACCCCATTATTACACAGGACCCCTCACCCATAGTACCCTCATTATTACACAGGGCCCCCTCCCCCATTATTACACAGAATCCCCTTCCCTATACTACCCCCATCATTACACAGGACCCCTCACCCATACTAACCCCATCATTACACAGGACCCCCTTCCCCTATACTAACTCCATCATTACACAGGTCCCCCTCCCCATACTAACCCCATTATTACACAGGACCCCCTCCCCTATACTACCCCCATCATTACACAGGACCCCCCTTATTAACCACTACACAGGACCCCTCCCCTACAGTACCCTCATTATTACACAGGACCCCCTCCCCCATGATTACACAGAATCCCCTTCCCTATACTACCCCCATCATTACACAAGCCCCCCTTCCCAATACTAACCCCATCATTACACAAGCCCCCCTCCCCTATACTACCCCCATCAGTACACAAGCCCCCTTCCCAATACTAACCCAATTATTACACAGGACCCTCTCCCCCATACTAACCCATCAGTACACAGGACCCCCCTTATTGATCATTACACAGCACCCCTCCCCCATAGTGCCCTCATTATTACACAGGACCCCCTCCCCCATTATTACTCAGAATCCCCTTCCCTATACTACCCTCATCATTACACAAGCCCCCCTTCCCAATACTACCCCCATCATTACACAAGCCCCCCTTCCCAATACTACCTCCATCATTACACAAGCCCCCTTCCCAATACTAACACCATTATTACACAGGACCCCCCCCCCCACACTAACTCCATCAGTACACAGGACCCCCCTTATTGATCATTACACAGGACCCCTCCCCATAGTACCCTCATTACTACACAGGACCCCCTCCCCCATTATTACACAAAATCCCCTTCCCTATACTATACCCATCATTACACAAGCCCTCCTTCCCAATACTACTCCCATCATTACACAAACCCCCCTCCCCCATGCTAACCCCATTATTACACAGGGCCCCATCCCCTATAGTAACCCCATTATTACAAAGGGCACCCTCCCCTATACTAGCCCCATCAGTAAACAGTACCTTGCCCCCCCCCCCCCCCCCCCAGTGGTCTCACCTTGATAGTGTCCAGATGTCAGACGAAAACCAGGCACACCCCACTGAACCCTCCAGAGAAGAAGTTCTTTAGTGGGCCGATAGTCAGCGGCTTGCTGGACATGGTGAGGGAGAGAGGTCGGTGTGACTGTGCCCGGGACTGACAGGCGCTCTCCCCAGACAAGGTTTACCTTACTGAGCTGGCCAATCACCGCTCAGGCTGAAGATATAACACCCAACCAATCACCAGCACCCCCAACATCCAATTCTAGCCTCATCTCCAAATCCAGTTATCAACTGTTTGCATGCAGCGCAGGCTCAAGGGGCAGCTCAGCTGCTTTGGGCCCCAACAACAATGACTGGGCCTGGGGCAGCTGCCCCTTTTGCACCCGCATTGCCCTGGCGAAGGGCTATCTTCAACCATGCGGGATGCCCAGATGTTCCGTGTAGCCCTGTGCAAACAGCCTGGTGAAATCGATGACAGGCAGGTGGCTGAAGGGACCTTCATGTATCTCCAAGCACATTCTGTAGTCTGAGACTGGTGCAGGTCCATGCAGCTGGACCGCCCGCCATTGATTTCAGCAGGCTGCCTGGCACACCTGTGCGGGTGAAGAAGGCTCTTCATACAGGTTATACGGATCAGTACCGTGTGTGAATGAGGCTTTAAATGTACGTTGTGAGAAGCTCACAGTGTGCAGTGAAATCAGAGTGCGTCATTTCAGTCCAGGAGAAGGTCCCGTACGACCGTGCAAGACTGAAGGAATGGCTGGAGTTCCGCTTTAAACTTTGTAGAAATTCTGAAGCATGTTCCCCAATCGTATCATCCTCCCTGGGAAATGATTAGGAAGGTTTTTTTTTTTTTCTTCCTTAAGCTCTAATCTCCCGAAAGTGCGCGGCGTGGAATGAGCCAGCTAAAATTATGGGCAATTTCCCAGCTTAAGTGGCAGATTTCGAGCTGCTGAGAGTCAGGTGTCTTCATTATAGCTACTTAAAGCCATCAATCAGAAGGTTTCCATTCAGCCCAGGAGTGAAAGCCACACAAGTGCGAAAGCACGCGGCGAGGCGCGTGTCGTTAGGGCGCATCGCTTGGTGCTCTGTGTATGGAAAGTGCCCTTGTCACTTCTAGTGCGGACCTTGATTACCTGAAGTGCGCAGAAATGACTTTGCCTTCCTTGGCCTCCCTCCCTCCAGTCATGTCTCATCACAATTAGATAACGACGGCATTTGTTTACATGGCAATCAGAGAATGAAAGGTTCCAACCGTATGAAGGCCAATTCACCGATCAATGGCACCTCTTCATACTGCCAGGAAGAAGTCTATTATATACAAAGAGAGTTAGATGCATATTACTGCACTCCAAGTTCAATGGGATAAATATACAACCAGCAAGTCATTAGAGGGAAGAAGCATACCATGGATGAATAAAGGAAAACATATTGGAGTCCCATGGAGTGAAACCCCTAAGAATATGGACAAATGAGGAAACGAAATTCAGGAACCAAACGCATGTAATCCAAGAGCCAGGGATGGTTCAGGTGGGAAGCTAATTTTGTGGTTTAGTTGACTTCCTGGCACGGTGGGAAACACAAAAACCTGATATACACTCACCAGCCACTTTATTAGGTCCACCTTGCTAGTGCCGGGTTGGACACCTCTTGGCCTTCAGAACTGCCATCATTCTTCGTGGCATCGATTCAACAAAGTGTTGGAAACATTCCTCAGAGATTTTGGTCCATATTGACATGATAGCATCACGCAATTGCTGCAGATTTATCCACCACATCCCAAAGGTCCTCTATTGGATGAGATGTGGTGAGTGTGGAGGCCATTGGAGGACAGGGACCTCATTGTCCAGTGGTGAGATGATTGGAGCTTTGTGACATGGTGCATTATCCTGCTGGAAGGAGCCATCAGAAGATGGGGACACTGTAGTCATAAAGGGATGGACAGGGTCACCAACAATACTCAGGTAGGCCATGGTGATTAAACCATGCTCAAATGGTAATAAGGGGCCCAAAGTGTGCCAAGAAAATATCCCCCCCCACACCATTACACCACCACCACCAGCCTGAACCGGTGATACAAGGCAGGACAGATCCATACGCCAAATTCTGACCCCACCATCTAAATGTTGCAGCTGAAATCCAGACTCATCAGACCAGGCAACTTTTTTCCAATCTTCTATTGTCCGATTTTGGTGATCCTGTGCCAATTGTAGCCTCAGTTTCCTGCTCTTAGCTGATGAGAGTGGCACCCGGTGTGGTCTTCTTCTGCTGTAACCCATCTGCTTCAAGGTTTCATATTGTTGTATCAGACAGCTCAGTTTCAGGGTCTTGGCAATCTTCTTATAGCCTAGGCCATCTTTATATAGAGCAACAATTCTTGTCTTCAGATCCTCAGAGAGTTCTTTGCCATGAGGTGCCATGTTGAACTTCCAGTGACCAGTATGAGAGAGTGAGAGCCATAACACCAAATTTAACACACCTGCTCCCCATTCACACCTGAGACCTTGTAACACTCAGGCCGCGTACACACGCGGGGACTGTTCGCCCAACTTTGTCCGTCAAACAGTTTTGGCAAACAGTCCGCTCAAAATTAGCATGGACGGACATGGCCACACACGACGGACGAACAGTTTGCTGAAACCGTGCGCGATGACGTGAACGGCACGTACGACGGGACGAAAAATACGACGTCCTATACGCTGCATTATAACTTTCGGCGTGTAAATCCTTTCTGAGCATGCGCGGAACTTAGTTTGACGAACAAGCCTACACACGAGGGGACTGTTCGCTGAAACAAGGTTTCAGCGGACAGTTTTTCGGAATTTCCGAAAAACCTTGTTCAGCGGACTGTTCGCTGAAACTGTCCGCTGAAAGCCCACACACGAGCGGACTGTTTGCCGAAACACTGTTCAGCGGACAAAGTTGGGCGAACAGTCCCTGCGTGTGTACGCGGCCTCACGAGTCACATGACACCGGGGAGGAAAAATGGCTAATTGGGCCAAATTTGGACATTTTCACTTAGGGGTGTACTCACTTTTGTTGCCAGCGGTTTAGACATTAATGGCTGTGTGTTGAGTTATTTTGAGGGGACAGCAAATTTACACTGTTTTATATATATATATATATATATATATATATATATATATATATATATAAATATAAATATATATAGATAGATAGATATACACATATATAAAACACTCAAGTTGAATATTGAAATATTGGCTATACACAGACAGATGTCTCCCCAAGCTGCGTTGTATAGCTGGCAGAATATGTATGGTAGGTAGTTCACTCTGCTATGCAGAAAAAGTAATTAGCACTCTATAACATATTGGAATCCCATGGAGCGAAACGCGTTAAAGTGTTATGGACAACAGAGGACAAATAAAACACGGAGTTCAGGAGCCAAGCAATGCATTTTTCAGCATGTTCTATGTGCTCTTATATGATGATCTCATGTTCTTATTTTCCATCAGTATTTAACCCCCTTATGACTTGGTTATTACCAGCTTTGCTAGAAATGGCCTAGTTTCTTGTAAACTTACTCACACATCAATTGCTCCAGCACAAACTGTCAAATCATTGTGCAGAGATCTTGCCGTTTTTGTACTTTACAAACATCATGTCAATACACCATTTTATGCAGCCATGTAATAATGATGTTTTTAATGTATTTTATCAGTGAGTGTTCATGTGTTAACAACATTGCCTTATGCATTGATTGCACCATAATATAAAATACCTGGTTAGAAACTGAAATGACAAAAGGGCTCCCCATGTGGCTCCGGTCCGAACATCCTTGGAGCTAGTGGCAGAGAATACAAGGCACAAAGTGGCGAGTGCCAGGAGACCAGTTCGCTGGTGGATGCTCCTGAAGGTGATAAGAAGTTGGAATCTCAGAAGATGGATGCAGGATATTACCAGAAAGAAAGAACTGGAGTAGTGGTGATGAGCTCAGGGCCAAGCCAGTGTCATGCATGGGTGAGCAATCGGGAGGCAAGTCAACCTCATGTATGGGTGGTCAGTAGGATGTGGATGAGAGAGCCAAGGTCAGAAGACAAACCAAAGTCATGCACGGGTGGTCAGTAGGATTGAAGATAACAAAGTGGTCAGGAGCGAAAGCCAGGGTCATACATGGTTGACCAGTAAGCTGTGGATGAGAGAGTCATTAGAGTCGAGGTCAGAAGTCAAGCCATGGTCATGTACGGGTGATCAGTAGGATGCGGATGACGGAGTCAATTTCAGAAGCCAAGCCAAGGTCATGTAGTAGTGGTCAGTAGGATGTGGAGGAGAGAGTCGAGATTGGAAGCCAAACCAAGGTCATGTAAAAGTGGTCAGTAGGAAGTGGACCAGAGAATTGAGGTTGGAAGTCAAGCCAAAGTCATGTACCAGTAGTCAGTAAGACATGAAAGAGTTTTTTGAGGCCGGAAGCAGAGCCAAGGCCATCTGCAGGTGGTCAGTAGGATGTGGAGTATAGTGTGGAGGTTGGAAGTAAAGCCAAGGTCATGTAGTAGTGGTCAGTAGGACATGGAAGAGAGAGTTGAGATCGGAAGTCAAGCCAAGGTCATGTACAAGTGGTCAGTAGGATGTGGATGAGAGAGTTGAGGTCAGAAGTCAAGCAGAAGGTCACGTACCAGTGGTCAGTAGGACATGGAGGAGAGTTTTGAGGTCGGAAGCAGAGTCAAGGTCATGTATTGGTGGTCAGATGGACGTGGATGAGAAAGTCGAGATCGAAGGACAAACAAGGTTATGTATGAGTGGTCAGTAGCACATGGATGAGAGACTTGAGATTGGGAACCAAGCCAAGGTCTTGCATGGGTGGCCAATAGGACTAAAGGTAACAGGTGGTCAGTAGGACGTAGATGAGAAATCAGAGTTTGGAAGCCATGCCAAGGTCATGTATGAGTGATCAGTAGGATGTGGATGTAAGAGCTGAGATTGGAAGCCAAGCCATGGTCATGTCTGGGTGGTCAGTACGAGGTGGATAAGAGAGTTGAGATCGGGAGCCAAGACAAGGTCCCTTTAACAGGGCCTTACACTAAGGGGTGGGAAAGATCGACGACCATGTGACAACTGTTATTGGCTGTCACAGTGGTCACACGATCAGGAGTCAGTCCCGCCAGCTACCGATCATCAGCGGAGACCATAAGCTGTCTTTGACCCAGAAATCTCTGTCACCCATGAATGCCTATGTGCGATGTGTAGGTAGGAAGGATCAGGTGAGCACTTGACGACCTTCGTTTGCTGATGCATTTGAATGGAAGCCTACCTGCCCATTGGAGATCAATCAGGCTTATGTGGTAAAATGGGCTGACTGCCCCTAGTGGATGGTAAAAATAGGTTGTTCAGCTGAAGTTTTAGCACCCCTCCCCCAAACAGCCCACCTAAAGAAGAACACGCAGCTGCTCAGGGCTGAACATATGCCATGGCTGCCATACATTTCTTCATGGCCACGACACATTCAAGTGTGAAGAATGGAGCCACGCTACATTCAATACAACTGCCCTACAATGCATGTGATTGGAACGTGTTGGTGAGGGCCTTTAAGGGTTATATCAAACATTGAGCAGGCAACATATCACCTACCAGCCACCTGTCAACTGCCCTCTTAAAGCGGAGGTCCACCGACGATTCTTTTTTTTTTTTTTATCCATTCGTACACTTTCATAGTTACAATATTACACTCACTTGTTAGCTGTAATATCTCCCCCGATGTCCGGTTTGGCATAAAAAAACGAAGTTATAATAATTGATGATGGCCGGTTCCATCTTTCTTGTGGGCTTGTGAAGCCCACAAGCATTTATTTCCTGGATGCGGTGAATGCCGAGCTCCCAGTATTCACCGCTCGTTCCCGCGCATGCTCAGTGTTGACGGGAGAAGCGCTGTAAACCTCCAGGTTGCCATCACAACGGGCTTCGTCGTCGGAAGTTCCCGCCCCATTGTGATGGCAAAAAAAACAGACACAGATGATGCAAAGCTCAGTACGGGGCATCAAGCTTCACTTCCTGTTTTACAATCTCGCTCGGCGGCGATCCGCACTGACTCCTGGGAATGCTGACACTTCGCTCCGCTGGTGTCCTATCATATAGAGTCCCCCATTGGATGGTGTCTGCTGTGTACTGCGGAATCTGTGTGTGCAGTACACAGCACACACAGATTCCGAAAATACCCGAAGATGAACGGCGCCTGCGCCGTGAGTCCAGGTTCCAGCCCCACCATCCAAGCGGACATACAGGTCCTTCTCAAAAAATTAGCATATTGTGATAAAGTTCATTATTTTCTGTAATGTACTGATAAACATTAGACTTTCATATATTTTAGATTCATTACACACAACTGAAGTAGTTCAAGCCTTTTCTTGTTTTAATATTGATGATTTTGGCATACAGCTCCTGAAAACCCAAAATTCCTATCTCAAAAAATTAGCATATCATGAAAAGGTTCTCTAAACAAGCTATTAACCTAATCATCTGAATCAACTAATTAACTCTAAACACCTGCAAAAGATTCCTGAGGCTTTTAAAAACTCCCAGCCTGGTTCATTACTTAAAACCGCAATCATGGGTAAGACTGCCGACCTGACTGCTGTCCAGAAGGCCATCATTGACACCCTCAAGCAAGAGGGTAAGACACAGAAAGAAATTTCTGAACGAATAGGCTGTTCCCAGAGTGCTGTATCAAGGCACCTCAGTGGGAAGTCTGTGGGAAGGAAAAAGTGTGGCAGAAAACGCTGCACAACGAGAAGAGGTGACCGGACCCTGAAGAAGATTGTGGAGAAGGACCGATTCCAGACCTTGGAGGACCTGTGGAAGCAGTGGACTGAGTCTGGAGTAGAAACATCCAGAGCCACCGTGAACAGGCGTGTGCAGGAAATGGGCTACAGGTGCCGCATTCCCCAGGTCAAGCCACTTTTGAACCAGAAACAGCGGCAGAAGCGCCTGACCTGGGCTACAGAGAAGCAGCACTGAACTGTCAGTGGTCCAAAGTACTTTTTGCGGATGAAAGCAAATTTTGCATGTCATTCGGAAATCAAGGTGCCAGAGTCTGGAGGAAGACTGGGGAGAGGGAAATGCCAAAATGCCTGAGGTCCAGTGTCAAGTACCCACAGTCAGTGATGGTCTGGGGTGCCATGTCAGCTGCTGGTGTTGGTCCTCTGTGTTTTATCAAGGGCAGGGTCAATGCAGCTAGCTATCAGGAGATTTTGGAGCACTTCATGCTTCCATCTGCTGAAAAGCTTTATGGAGATGAAGATTTCATTTTTCAGCACAACCTGGCACCTGCTCACAGTGCCAAAACCACTGGTAAATGGTTTACTGACCATGGTATTACTGTGCTCAATTGGCCTGCCAACTCTCCTGACCTGAACCCCATAGAGAATCTGTGGGATATTGGGAAGAGAAAGTTGAGAGACGCAAGACCCAACACTCTGGATGAGCTTAAGGCCGCTATCGAAGCATCCTGGGCCTCCATAACACCTCAGCAGTGCCACAGGCTGGTTGCCTCCATGCCACGCCGCATTGAAGCAGTCATTTCTGCAAAAGAATTCCCGACCATAACTGACCATAACTGAACATAATTATTTGAAGGTTGACTTTTTTTGTATTAAAAACACTTTTCTTTTATTGGTCGGATGAAATATGCAAATTTTTTGAGATAGGATTTTGGGGTTTTCAGGAGCTGTATGCCAAAATCATCAATATTAAAACAAGAAAAGGCTTGAACTACTTCAGTTGTGTGTAATGAATCTAAAATATATGAAAGTCTAATGTTTATCAGTACATTACAGAAAATAATGAACTTTATCACAATATGCTAATTTTTTGAGAAGGACCTGTAGAGTTGGAATAAAAAGAGCCGAGCGCAGCGAGGCCGAACCCGACGCGCGGTGAGCGAAGCGAGCCCGCGAGGGGCCCTCTAATTTTGCCAGCCCTATATCCGCTTGGATGGTGGA